>NC_138186.1:17073868-17173026 GCF_964194105.1 Spermophilus citellus
ACAAATGTCCCACTGAGTGACTTAGCAGAAATTTCTCCCCTTACAGTTCTGGGACCTGGAAGTTTGAGATCAAGGGTTGGTTTCTTCTGAGATCCCTTTTCTTGTGCCATGCACTGAATTTTGCTGCTCATCCGACCCTTACCCCCCATCCCCACAAATTCATAGTCAATGCCGAAAACCCCAGTGTAACTGTATTTGGAAATAGGGCCTCTGAGGAGGTAATTGAGGTTGAATAAGTTCATAAATGTGGGGCCCTAATCCAATAAGATTAGTGTCCTTATAAGAAGAGAGAGAGACATCAGAGTGTTTCTCTCTCTCTCTCTCTCTCTCTCTCTCTCTCTCTTTCTCTCTCGACACATGAGCAGAAAAGAAAGGCCATGTGAGGTCACAAATAGAAGGTGGTTGTCTACAGGTCAGGAAGACAGGCCTCAGAAGAAACCAACTCTTCTGGAGCCTCAGTCTTGGACTTCCAGCCTCCAGAACTGTGAGATAATGAATGTCTGTTGGTAAAACCCTCCCAGTCTGTGGTATTTTGTCATGGCAGCCCTAGCATACTAATACATTCTGGTTTAGAGATGCTATCTTTTTTCCATGCCTTCACATGGCCTTCCCTCTGCGTATGCACACTTCTATGTCCTAATTGCCTCTTCTTGTAGGACACCAATTCTTTTGGATTAGGGCCCACCCTAATGACCTCATTTTAACTTAATCACCTCTCTTAAAATCCAGTCTGAAAATATGGGCACTTTCTGAGGTATTAGGGTGTAGGCATTCAACAAATGAATTTGGAGAGACCCAGTTCATCCCATATGAGGCAGTATTTAGGAACCATGTAGGCATGATTGCAAGGCAAGACACACAAATGCTCTTGTGGATCTCTTTTTCCATGAGAGTCCAGGACTTGGTCTCACATGCTGGGGGTGACCTGAGCTTTCATGGAAAAAGCGTTCCACCCTCACCCTGACTTGGTACAATTCTGACATTTCCTCCCAGTTCCAGACATCCTACAGGAACACTGAGGACAGAATCAGCTTGGCATCATCTTCCCAATCCCAACTCCCTCCTTTGTGGGTGTTGAAGCCAAGAGCACCCCAAGATGGCTTCCCACACGCTAATCTCCATCTCAGAAGCTGCCTCACAAGGAATCCAACTTGGGACAAGCCAAGCCAAGGCCTCATCTTCTCCTACACCTAATACCAATGTTATATTCATAATTACCCTCTAAAAGCTTTCTTCCAAGAAACCCCAGGAATGTGTGTACCACCAAAACCAGAAAAGGAGAGTCCTGGGCTCCCGGAAGCAGAAATCCAGCCAAGGAAAGACCTAAAAGGAAGCCCCACCCCGGTGATATCTGTGAGTGGACCTAGGCATGACGGGATTATTCTGAAGCTGGAGGAGAGAAATTATCTAGGAGGGATATCTCCAGCAGAAAGGAGATGGAAGCAGGAATCACCTGATGTGCCTGAGCATTCTGAGAACATTCTGGATTTTCCCAGCTCCAGTGGTGAATCTGAAGCCATAAGCCACCGAGGAAATTAAGGAGATGAACCAATGAGCAGAGGAGATAATTATGAGCATCTGAGAAACCAAATATCACACAAGAAACAAAACAGAATCTGAGTTCACTACTTGGCTGGGCTGTGGACAGACTGCACCTGGTTCTCAGAGTACAAACACTAAATATTGATTTAACATAAAAATGGAGCTATTGGGAAAGACACCAAGAGGAGCAAATTTGTATGTATGGACAGGAACAAGCAAAATCCTACTTTCTGTAGTTGAAGGACAATGAATCATAGCTAAAACTGAAAAATAAAAGCAAAAATAGGACAAATTGGCTTTTCTGACATATGGAAATAAATAAGAAAGAACGAGGGGTGTTGTCACAAATGTAGTGAGAGGAAATCCAGGTCAGGACAGAGTGGGCAGGGAGCTGCTCTTTTTGTTGTGAATTATGTAGAACTATTTGACTTTTTAAAACTACATGCATGGGGCTGCAGCTTTGGCTGAGTGGTAGTGTGCTTGTCTGGCATGTGTGAGGCACTGGGTTCAGTCCTCAGCACCACATAAAAATAAGTAAATAAAAATAAAGGTATTATGTCCATCTACATCTAAAATAATTTTTTTAAAAAACCCTACATGCATCTGATGTGTGAGAGGTAAAAGTTTACCCCTCACCCATCAGATAGAGCACTAATCTCAAGGGTATATAAAGAACTCAAAAGGCTAAGCACCAAAAAACCAAATAACTCAATCAATAAATGGGCCAAGGACCTGAACAGACACTTCTCAGAAGATGATATACAATCAATCAACAAATATATGAAAAAATGTTCATCATCTCTAGCAATTAGAGAAATGCAAATCAAAACTACTCTAAGATTTCATCTCAGTCCAGTCAGAATGGCAGCTATTATGAAGAAAAACAACCATAAATGTTGGAGAGGATGTGGGGGGAAAAGACACACTCATACACTGCTGGTAGGACTGAAAATTGGTGCAGCCAATATAGAAAACAGTATGGAGGTTCCTTAGAAATCTGGGAATGGAACCACCATTTAACCCAGCTGCCCTCTCCTCAGTCTATACCCAAAGGGCTTAAAAACAGCATCCTACAGGGACACAACCATATCAATGTTTATAGCAGCACAATTCACAATAGCTAAACCATGGAGCCAATCTAGATGCCCTTCAGTAGATGAATGGATAAAGAAAATGTGGCATATATACACAATGGAATATTACTCAGCAATAAAAAAGAATAAAATCACAGTATTTGGAGAAGATAATGCTAAGTGAAGTTAGCCAATCCCCAAAAAAGCAAATGCTGAATGTTTCTCTGATATAAGGAGGTGGATTCATAGTGGGGTAGGGAGGGGGAGCATGGAGGAATAGATGAACTCTAGGTAGGGCAGAGGAATGGGAGGGAAAAGGAAGGGGCAGGGGTTTAGCAAGGATGGTGGAATGTGATAGACATCATTATCCAAAGTACATGTGTGAAGACACGAATTGGTGTCAACATACTTTATATACAACCAGAGATATGAAAAAATGTGCTGTGTATGTGAAATAAGAATTGTAATGCATTCCACTGTCATTTATTTTTTCAAAAAATCAATTAAAAACACCCTACATGCTATGTGACTTTAAGATAGTGAACACTAATTTTTTAAAGTACAAGAGCTTCATAAATGATTGATTTGTCTAAAGCAGTTCCTAATTACAAAGGTTGGTTCTACTTAGGATTTTTTGACTTTATAAATGGTGCAAAAGGAACATGTGTTTAGTAGCAACCATATTTGAATTTTGTTTTTCATTTTGACATTTTTCCTGGGCTAGTGACATGCCATACAATCCCTTTGTGATGATGGGCAGATGCGGCGACCACAGTTACCAGTCAGCCCTGTCATCACAAGGGATAACCACCGTCACTCTTCAGTATGCTGGATTGCTCAGCTGTGGTAGCCCGTAGGCTAGAGCAGACAGTGCATTTTCAACAATGATATTTTTAACCTATGGGTTCACTGGGATGGAACCCCAAAGCAAATTGAGGAGCATCTGTATAAACCAATGGATTCTTTCATTCTCAATAAAAAGTGCCCAGGAATAAGGAGTGAATCCCAGGTAAACTCTGCTCTTCTCATGCTGATGTAGCCACAATCCACCACCTATCCAGCTGAGAATTAGGAAGCATGCCATATCCAGGACCCTGAGTCCCCACAGGAGCTAACAAAGGCACTAAAGCTGGCATGTCAGTTATCTATTTAGAAGTGTTTCAAGTCCAGCCCTTTCATTCAGAAACTATTTTCTTTTTAAAAACAAATTATCATGGACATGTTCAAACTTGCACAGAGGGAGGAGATAACCTCCACTTAACCATTTCTCAATTTTAACAATCACCAATATTTTACCTTTTTGTTTTATTTACCTTCCTATCCTTACCCTGTCCCATTTATTTTGTTTGGAAAATTTTGGAGTCACCCCCAGGGATTACGGTACCAGGGATTGAACTCAGGGGCATTCGATCCCTGAGCCAAATCCCCAGCCCTATTTCGTATTTTATTTAGAGACAGGGTGTCACTGAGTTGCTTAGCACCCCTTACATTTGCTGAGACTGGCTTTGAACTCACGATCTTCCTCCCTGGGTCTCCCTATCTTTTTACTTTTTAACACAATTGCCATGCAGTTATCCCATTCCAAAAAAAATTAACAATAATCCTTAATAACCTCAAGTACCCTATTATTAAAATTTGCTGATTGTCTCAAAGGGGTGATTTTTGCAGCTTCTTCTGTTTGAATCAGGATTTGAATAAGGTCCACACATTGGATTTCATTGTTATGCCTCTTAGTTTTCTTGTATTCTCTGACAGCCTGTCTGTTGAGGGAGCTAGGTCATTTACCCTTGTAAGATGTCCCACATTCTGGACCTGGCTAATTGCCTCCTCGTGCCATGTAACTTGTCCTCTGGCTCTTGGGTTTCCTGTAGATTGGTCATCAGGTCTGGATGTTTGAGTAGGTCAAGATCAGTCTTTAGGTCAGAATCTTTGCTAGGTAATGCTCTGTACTTTCTGTTGTCCTGAAGCACAAGGCTCATAATTCTGGTGGTCCCATTGTGAGTATTGCTGAGACTGGACCAAAGGCTGGTGTCACATCAACCTAACCTGTCCAGATTGTTCTCCAACCAACTTTTCACCTACAGACTTCAACATTCATGATACAACCACCAGCAGTTCCCCCGTACCTCTGGCTCCAGAGTCATGAGACATGGTAGGTGACATGTGTCTATCTGGATTCAGAACAGCTATGGAAGGGCGACTGTCACATGCTTCCCTGCCTTCCTTCTCTGGGACAGGAGTGACTGCCACAGTCTCAACACTGTATGTTGTGTATGTGAAGGGAGACAACTTGTCTTCTTAGTTCAGAGGCCTCCGATCAATAGGAGCTGCACTTAAGGACCTGATTCAGATAACAAAATTCTGGACTTCAAGCTGATACCAAAATGGAAACAACCAGAGGAGTGGTAATTATATTTTGCATGTGGAAGGTATGTGCCTCACTGTGGCCAGAGGACAAGTGGTAGTAGATTTTTCCCAAGGAGAGCCATTCATCTCATTGAGAGCTGGACTTGATTTCTCCTCCCCCCGAATCTGGATCAAGTCTGTAGCTTGCTTCCTCCAATAGAAGGGGCGGAGGGGAAACTTATAGGTTTAGCCATTAAGAGGCCTGACAGCATGCAGAGTATCTGCCATGTCCTCATGAAAGCCAGTCACCATATAAAACAGCTTGGGATAGACCATTGAAAGTTAAGAGGCCACCTGGAAAAGAGCCAAGGCTTCCTGTTGACAGCTGGCCCCAAGGCCCCGTAGAAGAATGGGGCCATCTTGGACATCTCAGCCCCGATTAAATTCCCAGAAGAATGTAGCTGCTTGAGTGACTCCAGCTGACCACATACGATGGTGGCTTGGCATACAGCCATAGCCAAGAATGGTCTAGTGCTGATTGTCCCTAGACTCATTAGGGGGTTGCAAAACGTGATTTTAAAATTTCTTCTTCAAGTATTAACTAAAAGTCTGCTTTAAAAACAAGAAGAACTGTCCCCAACCGCTATGTACCCTGATAAGGTAAATAGAAGAAAGGGAGAGAAAATAGTTGATGTTTCCCTTTATTTATGAATTTGCATAAAATGAATCAGTGCCCTGATAATTCCAATTCAACACTGAGGTTTGGGTGTTTTGGGTTTTATTGTTTTGTTTTACTTTTTTGTCGTTATAAAACATTGGACATTCATCTATTTAATGTATTTAAATCCACTGCATTTATCATCCTTGTTGATACTCCAGTTGTCCCCACATTGGTCATTGGGACTCTTCTCCAGTTGGCATTTGTACCCCATTAGTCTTTGATGGTGTCCTTGCTCTCTTGCACGGTGCCCTAAGTTCACTGTAGAACCTAGTTATTCTTAATTTATATTCAATTCCAGCTTCAAATCTGTATTCTCCAAAAAGAGCCCTTCAGTGTTCCCATTTGGAATCTATCTCCTCTTCTAACCTTTCTTTATATTTTATTTATGCAGGTTAAGTATCTGAAATATTTGTGGTTGGAAGTGTTTCAGACTTTAGATTTTTTTTTAATTTTGAAATATTTACACTTACGTTCTTGAGGATGTGATCTAAGTCTAAACATGAAATTCATTTATGTTTCATACACACCTTATACATGTAGCCTGAAGGTGATTTTATATATTATTTTTAGTGCACCTGAATTTTGACGGTGACCCATTATATGAGGTCAGTTGTGGATTTTTCCACCTGTGGTGTCATGTCGACACTCAAATCTTTTCAGATTTGGAAGTGTTTCAGATTTTAGATTTGGGGATTAAGGATGCTCAAAATGTACATCCACTATTATATTTATCAGTTTGTTATTATTGTGCTATTGTGGTTTGGGTCTGTTTGCCTGGATCAGCGCTCCAGAAGCCCATTACAATCACCTAAGGAGTTGTTTGTTGGTTGGTTGGTTGGTTCATTAGTTTTAAGAGATATTTAGGTTGGAGTATACCTCAGTGGTAGAGTGTTTGCCTGGTACACAGGAGAACCTAGGTTTGATCCTCAGCATGGCTAAAAACAAAAGTGATACCTGGGTTCCAGTCCCAGAGATTTATATTCAACTGGTACAGAATGAGGCCTAGGCATCTACCTATTTTTAAAACTTGCCAGACATTTTGACCATTAGCCAGAGTAGGAATCGCTAATCTAGCCGGTGATACTGGGAAAGTAGAAACTTAGTAAGTAGTCCTGGTAACACTGACACAGGGTTATCCAGAACTGCCATTTAATAAATGTTTACTGAACTGCAGTGCCTAGAAATTCTGAATCAAAAGTGATTAATTGGGGGCTGAGGTTGTGGATCAGCAGTAGAGCACTTGCCTAGCATGTGGGCCCGGGTTTCGATCCTCAGCACCACATAAAAATAAATAAACAGAATTTTTTAAAAAGTGATTAATTGGGGCTAGAAATGTAGCTCAGTAACAGAGTGCTTGCCTAGCATGTGTGAGGCCGTGAGTTCAATTCCTCTGCATCTCAAAAATAAGATTAATTATACTCGAGGTAACAAAGTGTTCTACCCTAACACCACAAAAGACTACACCCAAAGTTAATCTAGGAAACTTGACTCTACAGAACAATATATTGCCAAAGGTGTTCATATAACTCAAGTTTCATTTATTTGGGGAAAAATATGATAATATAATGTAATATAAAAATTATAATAATATGCAGTTAGAAGAATATGTGGGAATGATTCCACTGAAATCCATACATAGACAATACTAATGTGGCATGTCTAGTAATACGGCTTGAAGATAAAGCTATTAGGATGGATTTGCCAGATTTTGTGTTGGCAGTGCTCAGCAACCTGACAAGAACAGTGTACAGGAGGAAAAGTTTATTTGGACTCACAGATGAAGAGTGATTGTGGTCAGCTGACTCCATAGCTGTGGGCCCAAGGTGAGCAGAGCATCATGGCAGAAAGGCAGGTAGAGGAAAGCATCTCAGGACGTGGCAACAGGAGTCGGGTGGGGGATTGCTCTGCTATTCAGGTAAAAAATGTAAACCCCCAAGGCACAGCCCCAGTGACCTACTTCTTCCCACCTGCCTACTGTTACTGCCCAGTTCATCCATATCAGTGGACTAATCCACCAATCAGATTAAGGCTCTCATAACCTAATTATTTCACCTCTGAACATTCTTGCATTTTCTCACATGTGAGCTTTTGGGAGACACCTGGCATCTACACCCCAGCATATGATGTGGCCAGTGCCAACAGAATGCTCTCTAAACACTGGCACACTGACCATCACTGTGGTTTGGAGGTGGCTTGGGGGTGTGCCCCAGAGGTTCATTTGCTGGAACCTTGTTTCGCAGTGTGGAGGTGTTGGGAGGTGATGGGATTTTTTAAAAGGTGGGACCTAACAGGAAGTAGCTAGGCCATGGGCACCACCCTCATGAATGGATTAAAAGTGCTTCACGGGAGTTCTGCCTCTAGTGGGGCTAGATTAGTACCATAAGTTTGGATATGAAGTGTTCCCCCAAATCTGTGTTATGAAGGAAGTTTGGCTGTCTCCACTTGCTCTTACTTCCTATCTCACCGTGTAACCAATCCCTCTTGCACATGCTTCCATCATGATGCCATCCACCACAATGCAATGTCAACAGAAGGGCCTCACAAGAGTCAGGCAGATGCCAGCACCATGCTCCTGAACCTCCAGAATAGTGAGATAAATAAACCTTTTTTTACAAAGATGCCAGCCTCAGGTATTTTATTATAGCAACCCAAAATAGACTAAGACAATTAGTCTGTTAAACTGCTTTACATTGCTTCTTAGCTGCCCTTTGTGTGCATGTGGCTCATTGGAACTCTTGACTGGGAAGAAACAAATATATCTTATTGACCATGATTTTTTGTATTCGCTCAGCACTTAGCAATCTGTTTCCCATAATGCAGAGTCAATAAGAGAATGTTAAACTTTTTCAGAAAGAGCTATATACATGTACCCACCACCTGCCCTCTTATATGAATACAATATCTAACCACAGTTGGGGGCCATGCATTTGTATGATCTTCATTAATATGATACAGCCACAAAGGCATTGGGAATATGATCCATTTCTATTTTAGAAGAAATAAAGAACTACAATCTTCTCTAAAAATAACCTGGATTGGAATTTACTTCCACCCATGAAAGCACTATGATTATGAGCATTCAGTTCCAAGACCCATGTCAACAACATTCTGAAACAATGCTTCACTCTGATAGTCACATATAATAAGCATTTTGTTGTTGTTGTTGTTGTTCCTTAGGTTTTCATTAGTTTTGGAAATTTTGTTTCCTAACCAAGCCAAGAGCTCTTCACCACCCACCGCCACCATATAACACAGTCCATATGGTCAGTAGCCACCTTATACTAGAGAGACTAAAAAGTGTATTGTGAATAACAGTTGCCTGCGCAAGAACAACTTAGAGGAAGGAAAGTTTATTGGGGGTTCATAGTTTCAGAGGATTAGTCCATAACAGACCACGTCAATTGATTTGGGCCCAAGATGAGGCAGAAGATCATGGCAGAAGGGTGTGGGGGGCAGAGAAGTGCTGCTCAGCACCTCCTGGCAGCCAAAAAGCAGAGATGGAGTGGGGAGTAGCTGCAGAGAAGACAAACCCTTGCAGGGCATACCTCCAGAGACTCCCCTCCTCCAGCCATGCCTCACCTGCCTACAAGCATCACCCCGTCCATTCAAACTAGGGTGGACTGATTGAGATTACAGCTTGCGTGACCTAATCATCTCACCTCTGAATATTCCTGCGTTAACACGGATTTGGGGGAACACTTCATATCCAAACCATAACAGTCCCCCACCTCCTAAAATTAGTACAGGCCCAGGGAATCCAGAGTCTCAACACAACCTCAGACCTGATCTTGGGGGAAGCCCATTTTTAGTCTATATGTCTATGTTTAATCCTCATAAGGAGAATAGGATAAACTTTAGAGGCTAAGTCAAGCCTTAAAGTGAAAATAGGCATATGGAGTCCCAGAGGAGATTTTTTTTTCTGGACCCATTGTGGGCCTGAACTAAGGTTTTTACTATCAAGAGCACAAATCACATTTTGTAGAATAAGCAGCTTCTATTCAATTCCTTATTCCATTTATTGATTTGGTTATTTGGGGTTTTTTTGGGGGGGTGTTAAGATTTTTGAGTTCTTTATATATTCTAGAGATTAATGCTCTATCTAATGTGTGTGTGGTAAAAATTTTCTCCCAGGATATAGGCTCTCTATTCACCTCACTGGTTGTTTCTTTTGCTGAAAAGAAGCTTCTTGGTTTGAATCCATCCCATTATTGATTCTTGATCTTAATTCTTGCACTATAGGAGTCTTATTAAGGAAGTTGGGGCCTAATACGACATAATAGAGATTTGGGACTACTTTTTCTTCTATTAGGTACTGAGTCTCTGGTTTAATTCCTAGGTCCTTGATCTACTTTGAGTCGAGTTTTGAGTTGAGGTAGGGGGTCTAACTTCATTTTGTTGCATATGGATTTCCAATTTTCTCAGTTGAAGAGGCTATCTTTTCTCTAATATATGTTCTTGGTGCCTTTGTCTAATATAATTGTAATTATGTGGGTTTCTCTCTGTGTACTCTATTCTGTACCACTGGTCATTGGTCTACAAGTCTATTTTGGTGCCAATACCATGCTGTTTTTGTTACTATTGCTCTGTAGTATGATGATATACAATCAATCAATAAATATATGAAAAAAAATGTTTATCATCTCTAGCAATTAGAGAAATGTAAATCAAAACTACTCTAAGTTTTCATCTCACTCCACTCAGAATGGCAGCTATTAAGAATACAAACAACAAAAAGTGTTGGTGAGGATGTGGGGGGAAAGGTACACTCAAACACTGCTAGAGGGGCTGCAAATTGGTGCAACCAATAGGGAAAGCAGTATGGAGATTTCTTGGAACACTGGAACTGGAACCACCATTTGTCCCAGCTATCTCACTCCTTGGTCTATACCCAAAGGACTTCAAAACAGCATATTGGGGCTGAGATTGTGGCTCAGCAGTAGAGCGCTCTCCTAGCACAGGCAGGACCCAGGTTCGATTCTCAGCACCACATAAAAATAAAAGGCATTGTGTTGTGTCCATCTACACCTAAAAAATAAATATATAAAAAAACAGCATACTGTAGTGATGCAGCCACATCAATATTTATAGCAGCATAATTCACAATAGCTAAACTGTGGAACCAACCTAGATGCCCATCAGTAGATGAATGGATAAAAACAATGGGGTATATATACACAATGGAATGTTACTCAGCAATAAAAGAGAATAAAATCATGGCATTTGCAGGTAAATGGATGGAGTTAGAGAAGATAATGCTAAGTGAAGTTAGCCAGTCCCAAAAAAACAAATGCCGAAATGTTTTCTCTGATATGAAGGATGCTGATTCATAATGGGGATGGGGGGAACATGGGAAGAATAGATGAACTTTAGATGGGGCAAAGGGGAGGGAGGGGAGGGGGTACGGGGGTAGGAAAGAGTGGAATGGGATGGTCATCATTACTCTGAGTACATGTATGAAGACACGAATGGTGTGACTCTATGTTGTGTGCAGCCAGATATGAAAAATTGTGCTCTGTACATGTAATATGAGTTGAAATGCATTCTTCTGTCATATATAACATAGTAGAATGAATTTAAAAAGAGAGAAAAATTATAAAAAAGAACAAGCAGCTTCTAGTGGAGAATGGGCATTACTTATCTGTTGTCTGCCCCCAGGATTCTTTAAGAAGGTGTATGCAGATTTTCCATGTAAAATAAATCCTTGTTCCTTCAGTGCACCAGTGAGGTGTTTGGGAGGTGTGGGAGCAGTTTGGGCTGTTGTGATAAATGGCAGGTGAGACAGACATCTGTGTAGGAGCCAAGGATGTGATGTATCCTGCACTGTGTAAGACAATCTCCACCCTGAACTGTCTTGCCCAAACACTGGTAGCACTTCTTAGCCTAATAAATAAACTGATTCACTACCAACTTAGAAATGAAGACGTTAAGACCTAGACTGTTTATTTGACTCTTCTACTACAGACAGGTTGGGATCACCTCTATGGCATATCATTGAAAACAACAGACAAACTCACCTGAAAAAAAGAGACGGCGTACTTCTCTTTCCCACACAGAAGATCATCAGTTTTTAGGGTGTACATGCATCATCATCTTAGCTGATGCCACAGATAAGGATTTAGAGACACTCAGGGAATGTAACAGGAATTTCACGTTCAGCCCATACTCTGAATTTGAAGATGGTAATAGGAAAAATCCAGAAATCATATTCAGCAAAATTATGCCAACAAAAAGAAAATTAAAACCAAAAGAAAATCCAACAGTAGGCGAATATAATAGAGACAGTATGAAGCTGTCAGATTAATTAAATGACTGCACAAAATGACTCTTTACATAAAAGATGTTTCTGTAATGAAGGAGACTGGTCTAATTTGTCTTTTTTTTTTTTTTGCCAGTGGTTACCAAATTGTTCTGCTCATGAGGTAGACCCACTTGGTTCTCTTTTGTATGTTGAGTTTGCATTTCTTGTATCTAAAATAAGAATAAGTACATATAAAATTGAATGCAGTTGCTTTCAAGCAGTTACAACCTAAAGTGCAAGTTCTGAGACCCAATGCTTTTGAAAGGCCTTAGGTCAGGTCATGCATAAACAAGGAAGTGAGTACACAAAACAGTCTTGGAGTGGGAAATAGAACCAGAATCCCAGATAAATTCTGTGTTTTAAAGTTGTGCTCCCAATTAAAGAAGTGAGACCCATTTTATCTAATGTACTAGATGCCTAAGAATGTTCTAAATGCCTACTAAAAATAGGTAAATCAACACGTCTCCATTTATCCGTCAAATTTTGCTAAGCCCTACTACACAACATTGCCATGATTCCACTAGGACTAGAGGTTTTATTCCAATATGGATTCTGGTTCCATAGAGTTGAATAGAAGGGTGAGAGGAGAGTGGGGTAGAGACTGAGAAGACACAGAAAACAGGAGAAAGTGGATAAAGCCAGATGCAGTGGTGTCAAGTGCACCATAACTCAAGTCATCCTTGCAAACAGGGCTCTGGTTTTCAGCAAAGGCAAGTGGCACAGGCTTAACAGTGAGAAAGCTAGTAACATCTCCTGTTTAAGTGGCCTCTGCTGTTTTCTGGAACCTTGTGCTTTGAAAAGCTTCTTGGTGTCCTGAAGTAGGGGCTGCAGGTGCAGCCTGCAAGACTAGCCTGTAAGATTCTCTGTTACTGAGATTCTGTCTGATTTTGTGCTTGTTATTAATAAAGCTATTTAAATGTTCTCTGGGATGTATCTGGGGATGTGGTGGAATTTCAATAACACTTTCCAGAACTAGAACATACTCTAAAGCCACATTAGGATGGCTAAGATGCTCTGAAAAGCAAAATCTCACATTTATTTACAGCTGACTATGGCTGGAATGGAGACCCTACACAGGGCATGGTATAAGCCATCCTGAAAGGTTGGGGGTCCAGGAAGTAGCACAAAGTTTATGTGTATGTTTCCCAAGAGAATTCAGGGATCAGGAATGAGGCTAACACCCTGGGTCTTCCATTGTTCTAAGTGAAAAGATTACAGTTATTGTAACAAAGGGCACCAGCTCAAATGCAGAGCTTCCAGAAATTTCTGCAAGCAATGATCAATGTTTCTCAGAGTAGGATTATGGCACAAAGGCACCCCTGAAACCTGGATTCTCCTTTTCTTGGATATATTTTGTCAGAACCATCCCTTCCTGAATTTCAGGACCCTTGAAGAACATAGAAGAGTATTATCAGCATTTGAAAAAAAGACATAAATGCCTGAAATTAAGGGTGGAAGAAGACAGGGAATCTTAAGAATCTCTTGGACTGAGAGGTCTCTGCTCCCCACTACTTCCTGTTTAGAAGGGTCAGAGAAGGGGAGTCATTTAATCCTATGGGTGATACCATACATTTTTTTCACAAGACACTTTTGATTAAAGACAAAACAACTTTTATGGCAGAACACAATTGCTTTCACTTTTACTGAGGTCATTTAAACGCAAAAGCTTTCAAACAATTAAGCAAAGAACAAGGGCAGAAAGAAGACACAGTTCGGGGTGCATCTCCAACCTTAGCAATAACACCTGAGAAGGCTTGGCTAGCAGTGAGAATTGTCCTCACTGTCCATTGGTAAGGAAGTGGCTCGAAGGGTTTGTTCAGGGAAAGATCCCGCTCTAACACACTTGCACATACATGTACACATGCAGTCTATCCTGACTACTATCCCACTGGTTGATTTCCCTAGGCAAATACCCCAGAGTCAGGTAATTACAGCTTTGCAATTTGCAGGCTTAGAGGCACATAGCAATTGAAGTGATGATCTCATTTGTCTACACAGATTTCATACCCACTTTCCTCTCTCAGATGTATCTCAAAGCCAAGACAGAAACGAATGCAGTCATATCCCAGTATCCATAGGACTCTCCTCATATACCAAAAGCCCTAGGTACTCAAGTAAGCCCCTTACAGATAATGACATAGTAATTGCAAAGAACTTATGTAAAAAAAAAAAAATCCTCTTGTATACCTTAAATCATCTCTAGAGGACTTACAATACCCAATACAATGCAATGCAAGTGCTGTGAGAATATTTGTTACATCGTACTGTTTAGGGGATAAAGATTGACAAGAAAAAAATTTGTACATACTCAATACATATGTGATTTTTAAAAAAATATTTTCAATCCGAGTCGGCTGGATACAAGGATATGGAACTAGAGGAAGAAGGCTGTCTGTGTATCTGAGGATCAGGCCAGCTGCCAGTCAACCGAGCCACAGAAACAACTTTTAAATTTGCAGATTAATTATTCCACACACAGGCACACACAATTATTTACACACTCTGGGGAAGAGACATCCATTAAGGGCTAATTTTTCTAGAAAGAAGGCCACCTTCCCACATTCTGCTGTGACACCTCTCAACTTGATTTTCAGCTTCACTTAGCACAGATGAGATGTGGGATTCAAAAATTTCAAGGACAGAACTGACCTCATCAACTGGGAGCTTCAGCTGTCTTGGTTTGTCTCAGCTTCTTCAGACGAGGGCAATCAGATTCTCTGGTCACCGAGCACTGAATCCAGCCATGTTTGAGTCTTCGCTGCTTGGAGGATTGTTAGAAATATCTAATCTCCCACTGGTAAATTTTCCTTGGTCAAACCAGCTTCTTTGAGGAAGGGTAGGGACTGAGATAAATGTTCTGGAACCTTCTTGTGAAGAGTTACCCTAAACCATGTTGTTGGAGAGGTCAGTTTGATAATTTGGAAGAGTAAGAAGATAGGGGCAAATAGGTTCTTCGATTCCTAAAGAAAACTGAAGTATTCCTGTCATTGGAGACATTCAAAAGGGGAGCGTGGGAAATGAATCCTGCAGCTGATGCTTGTCTGCAGACGTCCCTTTGGTCCACCTAGTCTTGATGCATTTTGATGGACACATCTGTGCATCAGGATGTGCCAGAATCCCACACCAAGTGCATCCTTCAGGGTCCCTCTGCTTGGATGGCTCAGAACTTTCTCCAAAACTACGGAAATCAGCTCAGCTTTAGTTATTTGCAATTCATATGTACACTTGGTTTAAGACCTCTGAGGTTGGCCCTCAAATAACAGGAACCTGGGCCAGTGTGTCAATATCACAGACTCCCTGTCTTCTGGCAGGACAATTCTGAGTTGCTTTGTACACAGTTCCTCTGCAGATCCCCAGTGGCACTGGGGATCCTTCCTGTTTCCCTCTCTCTATGACCTTATTTCTACTTCTAAGAATTACCTCCCAAATAAACTACCTTCACCTGAGCAAGAAAATCTCTTTTCAGGACATCTCCTTCAAGGTATATCCAGCAGCGTGGATACTTGTCCAGAGTGTCCCTTGGAACCCTTCCAGTTGAAAGTGTCAGACAACCAAAGAGAAAATATATCGATCAATTGGTGTATATGGATTTATTTACCTAAAAAGTCCAAGCACAGAGTTGATTTCAGGTACTCTAATCAGGGATTTAAAAGACAACATCAAGATCCAGCATTGCTGGTGGGACTGCAAATTGGTGCAACCACTCTGGAAAGCAGTGTGGAGATTCCTCAGAAAACTTGGAGTGGAACCACCATTTGACCCAGTTATCCTACTCCTCAGTATATATCCAAAGAACTTAAAATCAGCTTACTACAGTTATGCAGCCACATTAATGTTTATAACAGCTCAATTCACAATAGCCAAACTATGGAACCAACCTAGGTGCCCTTCAGCAGATGAATGGATAAAGAAAATGTGGTATGTATACTCAATGGAATACCACCCAGCCTTTTTTAAAAAGCATGAAATTATGGCATTTGTCAGTAAATGAATGGATCTGGAGACTATCATGCTAAGTGAAATAAGCCAATCCCCCAAAACTAAAAGCCGAAAGTTCTTTCTTGATATTTGGATGCTAACACACAATAAGGGGTGGGAAAGAATAGAAGTTCACAGGATTAGACAAAGGAGAATGAAGAGGGGGATGGGAATAGAGAAGACAGTAGAATGAATCAGGCATAACTTTCCTAAGTTCATATATGAATACACGATCAGTGTAACTCTGCATCATGCACAACCACAAAAATGGGAAGTTATACTCCATGTATGTATGATATGTCAAAATACATTCTACTGTCGTGTATAACTAAAAAAGAACACATTTTAAAAATTCAAAAAAAGATACATCATTGTCATCTTTTGGCTCTGACTTGCTGTTCTTTGTACGTTGTATTTGTATAATCAAATACTTCCTCTGTGCTCACAAGATGGCTATAGATGTTCCAGTTCTTTCCTTCTCTTTTAAGCTTCAATTCCAGATAGAAAGAGCAAGAGCATATTCCCCAGAGTCTAGCAAAAGCCTCATCATGTTTCTTCAGCTTTGCTTGGTTAGTGTACAGACAGGAAATCAGGTTCTCCAAATCCAGTGGTGGATATATAATCAAGAATATTAGGAAGGGGTGACCTCCCAGAGGGAAATTACATATGGTTGTCAAAATAAGGGTGAAGAGCACTGGATGGAAAGGTATAGCTGAAATCTGTTGTGTTGCACCCAGAACATACACACCCATTCTTCCTCTCAACCTGGCAAATTGTCTGCACATTCTTAAAATACACTCACCACTTCTCCAAAAGAAAATGGTCCAAATCTAAATCTTCATTTTGCCAGTCCCTGGCATGCTCAATGAACAATGGTGGAAAGATAATGAGATAACTGGCATAAAGCCACCATTTGGGAAAGGCATGAATGGAAAATAGCTCACACGGCCCACCAATAGGAAGCACATGTCATGTTCTGCTCAATGGGAACGGCAAGACGCACTTCCTAGCATTGGACTTGGTCCTTGGGTGGCCATCTGGATGGCCATGGCAGCCTCCTCCTTGCCCCTTTTCTACCATGGCCAGTCACAGCCAGACCTTTGCTTACGTGGGACATATACCCAGAATTCATTCAGTTCCCAAAGAGCAAAACCTGGCCCAAATAGACTTAGGAAATAAAAGAGACAGAAAGAAAGAAAAAGTAATTTACTAGCTAAGATAGCTGAAGATTTCAGGGGTCGTGTTGGCTTCAAGCACGGTTTGCTATAACTGCCCCGCAGTGTGGCTGGTACCATTTCTCTTCATTACATGGTCTGTTGACCACAGCCTGTTCCTTTGCTTTTGGCCTTATGTTCAGATTTTGTCCCTTTTCCTGAGACACATTTTTACAGAGACTCTAGACTATGTATTCTAGGCTTTGAGCTCAATAGGATTTTCATTTTATTTGCTCTGACTGTGTCACTTTTGACTCCCTGGTCATCGAACAGCGATATCCTGGTGAGTCATATGTTTCACACCTTAAAGGAATCAAAACCACCTGAAGGGGATGGAATGAAGTTATATCCCCAGATGGATACGGGTGTTTGAAATATGAGGTGTCCCCCAAAAGCTCATATGTGGACAATACTAGAAAGTTCAGAGGTGAAATGATTGGGTTATGAGAGCTTTTGTCTAACTAGTGGATTAATCCACTGATACAGATTAATTGGGTGGTAACTGCATGCAGGTTGGGTGTGACTGGAGGAAGTAGGTCACTGGGAGCATGCCTTTGGGTTTATATTTTGTCCCAGGTGAGCACAACTCTCTCTCTCTCTCCCTACTTCCTAGTGGCCATGTCCACTGAGCTACTTTCCTTCTCTATACCCTCCGCCATGATGTTCTGCCTCACCTCAGACCAGAGCAATGGAATAAGCCCAAATTACGAGCCCCAAATACACTTTCCCTCCTCTGTGTTGTTCCTGTCAGGTTTTTGGTTACTGAAACATTGGGGGTGGTTATCAGAAAAGAGTGAATGGACACTGGGCAGCAAAACACATCTACCAGTCTGGATTCCAGGCATGGGAATGTTCTGACTCAGGTACACACCAACCAGGCTATTCACCCCACACCCCAGTGTTCTAGAGTAACATTCAGAGCTGCCCACAAGTTACTGGTGCTGCACTCAGCTGAGAACATCTGAATCAATGATTCTCCGGAGGTCAGTGAGTACCTGAAGTGGAAGCCCCAAGTCAGAGAGTCACTGAAAACATATGGGTCAGCTGCACATGCCAAAGAATGTTATCATAAATCCAACTGTCCAGAGCTTGTCTGGAAAATTCTTTACCATTCGCCATCCTCTAAGATCTAGAAGAGGTTTTCTGTCCCAAAGCTTTATTCAATTTTACAAAGTCTTGAGTCCTCAAGATTGCTCCAGAAACTTGGAGATGGAGGTCAGGAAGTTATAAGAATATCATTTCATGCAGTGGCGTTTCTCAAACTCAATGCCAAGAATTACTCAAAGCTAGAGAATAATTGGAAATAATATGACATAACTTTTAGAAAATATTTTCCTCAATAGAAAGTACTTAAAACATTATTTCAAGTAAACAGAACTGGGCATGGTGATGCACACCTATCATCCTAGCGACTTGGGAGACCAAGGCAGGAGGATCGCAAGTATAAGGGCAACCTGGGAGAGTTAGCAAGACCCTGTCTCAAAATGAAAAAAAATAAAAAGGAGCTGAAGATAGAGTTCAGTAGGAGAATACCCCTGAGTTCCACCCCCAGCATGTACAAATAAATATAAAGTAAAATAAACAGATACATAATAGAGTCGAATGAAAAGTTTATACTAGTTCATAAACTTCAAAGAAATTTTTAAGCTTGCTTTGGACACCAAAAGTAAAAATAACTTGCAAAATAGAGAGAAAAACAACAACGGCAGCCTCTTTTACCCCGGTCAGAGATGAGAAAGCATGAACCTCATTTAAGAAGTTAATCCCGTAAGCAGGACGTTCAGTGTATTGGTAGGATCTTTTCAGTAGCCAAGGGACCAACTATTGAGCCTAGTTATTGATCATTCCCTCCAGATCCAAAAAGAGACTGTTTGGAATCCAAGGTGAACAGAATTCAAGGTGAGCAGTAGAACTTGTAGTTAAAGAACTATGAGGAAAATATTCATGTCTTCCTTTCTGCACGACAATCAGCAAAACAAAAACACACTTCTGTAGCTCACCCTGGTAAGCAGGGTAAGGGCTGGGTTGGCCAGTCTTCCAGGGATTGTGTCATAAGAGTCTGACATAGGATATATGCAGGCCACCATACCAAAGTCCATTGCCTGGACATTTCTAGAAGCTTGCGTGTCAAAGGCTATCACAGCCTGTTTGTCCCTGAGCCCCTGGGATGTCACTTCTAGGCTGATTGCTGAGACTTTGTGCAGTTAGCTTTAGGAAGAGAAAAGTGTAACCTGAAGCGTAACAGTCCCTGGGACAGGGTTTCCCAAATGGCAGGTGAAAAGTCATGGTGGAGCCTAGAAGAAAGATGCGCATGGCATAAAAGTTTGGGGTCCTGGGGGCAGAAACTGCGTTTATCAGAACAGCGCCCCCTGTGGGGGGCTTACTACCTCTCGAACTTGCCCTTCTGCTAGGTGCAATGTCAGCACGTGGTTCTCGGTTCTTCCCAACCTAGGGCCATGTGCTCTTTAGTGTTCCCCCATCCCCTCCATAAAATCTGATCTACCCATAAACTATGTGGGCTGTAAAGAGAAGCTCCTTGGCACTATAAAAAGAGGTGGGAGGCCTGTCTCACTAGAGTAAAAACTAAGACTAAGAAGTGAGGATGGCGCCCAGCTGGCACTCCTGTGGCAATTGTGGGTTGACTCTCCCTTCTTCTTTGGGGAGACTGCTTCCCTCCAGCAGGTGGTCCATGTGTGAACTGAGCGGTGCCATCCCTATGACCACAAGAATGCAAAGGAAGCTCTTGGCCCTAGTGGCTCATCAAGCTGGCCCAGGAGGCAGGCAGAGCAATCAGAATCCAGATGCAGTTTGGTTCAGCTGAAACTGGGAGAAATCCCTTCCTCTCAGGTGGAGAAATCAGGAAGATGCATGTTCAATGCCACCAGTAGCCATAGTTCCAATCCCAGGGTTCTCCATAGGATAGACAATTTAGGACAATACTGGTGTGCCTGGGCGCACGAAAAGACAGAGCCCCTATTCTGGGTATCCTTGTTCTTTCCACTTGCAGGAGAGGTCCCCAAGAGATTGCCCAGCCAGATCTTTCACTCCTGCTTGAAATTCTCAGAAAAATTAGAATGTACTAAGAACACTACAGTTTGAGATAAGGAGGAGCTGTCTGGAACAGCCCAAGCTATGTTCTTGTCCCTCCTGGTACAGGATGTCCTGCTATCATTGTTCTCAAGATCCCAGCTTCATTTACAGTATAAAGCCCACAGTGGGGTGCTTTTGTGGGTCATTGAGCCACTGTGCAACTTGAAGCATGTGCAGAGGAGACACTTTTCACCCTAGGCAGCTTTCCTGAGCCTTGAGGAGCTGAGTCACCATGGTCTCTAAGCTTCCGTTCATCTGTGCTGCCTGTCTCTGATTAATGAAACGGCTTTGCCTGACTTAATATGTGATTCTTCTGTCTCACCAGACCCAAGTTATGGGAGTCAATCCATTCCCCCTTTTCCTAAGTTGGTTAGTGTTAGATAACCTTATCCTGTGCAATCAACATCCTTTCGCACATCAGCACACTGTGTCGCTCAAGCACACGTGCAGGAAGATGAATGGCCAATGCCACCCAGTAGCCATAGTTCCAATCCTGTGGTTCTCCCCAGGATAAGAGCAATGCAGTTGATGGGTTCCAGACCGAGATCAGCTATGAAGGAAGTGGAGCCCAACGTAGCAAAATTGGAACATAGCTCTGAGAAGTCCAAGAGAGCAGGCAGAAGCGGATGGGAGAGATCCATTCCCCCCAATACCGCAGAGGAAAGGGACTTCGTGAAGACAGGAAAAACTGACAGTTTAGCTTTGCAAGTTCTGGACCAAAGTTAAAACCAGAGCTTCTAGACACCTAGACATCTAAAAGAGATCTTGAGAACTCTAGACGGCAGCTCATCCTAGGACAAGTGGACCCCACAAGTGAAATGGAATTTTGAATCATAATAAGAACACATGTTGGTAGTAATCATTTCTCAGTAAAAATGATGACAGGCACTAAAATAAAACTCGGGTAGACTTTTACAGCTTAGGAATCAAGCAGATTTGCTTAGATGGATAAACACTGACATTCCTGAGAAGTTACTTATTAAGAATCACTTTTCAGATATTAAAACCAAGATGCCGAGAAGTAATTCTTTTCCTGAAAATATTCCAGAAAAATTAGAGCTCAGTGTATCTTCCAGAAGAAAGGTAACCAAGGAGGCAGCTATGGATCAAAATGAACCCCTCCAAAATTTATACACCCAAGCCTTAACTCCCAATGTGGTCCAATGTGGTTATTTAGATGAGATCGTGAGGCTGAGGTTCTCATGATGGAAATAGGGACCTTATAAGAAGAGGAAGAAACTAAGAGCTTCTCTCTCTCTCTCTCTCTCTCTCTCTCTCTCTCTCTCTCTCTCTCTCTCTCTCTCTCTCTCTCTCTCCCTCTCCCCGCCCCTCTCTCTTTCCAAATGCACAAACTAAGGAAAGACCAGGTGAGGACACAGTGAGAAGATAGCTGTGTCTGCAAGCCAGGGAAAGAGCCGCCAACCAGCACTTTCATCTCAGACTGTCAATCTCCAGAACTGTGAGCAATAAACCTCTGGGCTTTCAGCCCCCCTGTCTGTGGTGCTTTGTTATAGCAGCCTGAGCTGACTGACACAGAGACCAAGATCACAGTTACCGCAACCATGTGCCCCAGGTCTTCTGGCTTCCAGTCTGCATTTCCACTGTACTAGCATTGTAGGTAAGGCCCCAGACCACAAGCCTCCTTTTCTTCATGTGAAAAAGAGAAAAGAATGGTCCATCCTTGACGATCTGTATGCAGTAGGCTGTGGACATCTTTATAGAATCCTGAGAGTAGTTCTACCCCTCCTTTCTCAATCTAGTGAATACTTCAAACAATTAGAGGTTTTAAAAATATAAAGCCCCACTATAGATGATAAGATCCATTTTCAAAGAAAAGGAAAACCCTCAAAACTGAAGTGAGAATCTCCTGGTTCAGAAAGTTCACGGTCACTGGTCTCTTCAGAAAGAGTCAAAGCCTTCCTTATGTTCTAAAAATATATATATTTTTTTATTCTACTGTGGAGAAATGGAAGGTAGATTTTGGTGAAAGCATGAAGTATTTTTAAAAAATGAATAAGGAATAAGTCACCTCAGTTAAAAATGTTTTTTGAGACCTGGAATAATTTTAGCAATATTGACATTCTGCTCTTGCAAACTTACTTTTGAGTCACGCTCCTGACCTTGGGTGCTTGAATTGAAGTGCAAAAATTATTTCTGAAAATTGGTTGCAAACATATGCAATGAAAGTGTAACCAACCATGTAAGCAATTAATTAAAAGAGCTCCCACTTAGTTCCATGTCTTCTATGGTAAAAAAAAAAAAAAAAAAAACACTTTTAGAAAATTGCTCACATTATAGACTCAGATGCACTTAGTTAATTTTTCTAAATCACAACCACATACAATCACCCTAAGAAGCTGGTATTTGTGTAGTGTCCCACCCCGCATCACGAAAGCAGGTTTCCTAAGGGCCTGGGGTATGGTTTAATTTTGAGAAATGCTAAGGCAAAAATAGGGTGGGAGGGAGAAATTATAAGTACACATACGAATGTCATTATAACACTATATTTACAAAAATTAAACATAAAGATAACATAAGAAGCAAATAAATTACCAATGATAGTTAGTTTGATGTGAAAAATACTTACCATGAAATCTACCATATTAATGAACTCTGAAGTATACAGTACAGCATTGTTAACCACAGGTACCATGTTGCAGAGATCTTTGGAACTTTCTCACTTTGCATGACTGCAACTCTATTTCCATCGAATAACAACTCTCCATTTCTCCCATCCCCCAGTCCCTGGCTAATAACCATTCATCTTTCTGTTTCTATGAGTTTGGCTACTTTAGTTATCTTAATAATAGAAACCATGGAGTATGTGTCCCTCTTTGGCTCATGTTCATAATGTCCTCCAAGTTCATCTGTATTGTAGCATCTTCTTTTGGCAGACTAATATTCCATTGCATGCCTATACCACATTTTCACTAAGTGACTAATGGACACTGAGGTTATTTCCACCTCTTGGTTCTTGTGTCTAACACTGCAATGAACATAGGAATTCAAATCTCTCTTTACTTCTTTTGAATAAACACCCAGAAATATAATTACTGAATCAGGCAGCAGTTCTACTTTTAATTTACCAATGATATTTTATGCATATTAAATCTACATTAATGCTCTTCTACCATTAAGCTCTATTTCCATTCCCTAAAAACTAGAAACCTTTTGCAATGTCCTTTCTTCTGGTTTAATGAAATACTTGTTCCTTGTCTTTATGACTGATATTAAGCATGTGAATCATTTTTCATTTTTTTGTTATGACATGGAAGATTTCATTCTTGCAGTGATTCTAGAGATGCAGATCAAGTCGGATGTTTGAGATGCTCAGACTGTATTCTTCTGCAGCATGGGTTAGCAAGTATTTCTTCATACTCTTTCCCAATACTGAGAGTTATACAATCTTGACATGCCCAAGATCATTTCAAAGTGAATCAGGAGCAGCCAGCTCCTCAGTGTCTCTTCTGTGTCTGTCCCTCCCATAAACAGGAGAATATGTTTGAAATCCCAGATTAAATGTTTCCTTATCTTTTTGTCTTTTCCCCAAATTTTAGTGGAACCCCCTTTCTTCCAGGTCTACCATTCACTTATCTTTCTCATTTATGCCCAAGCTCCCAATGTTATCATTCTCTAACTCACAAACATAAGAAATGAAGTTCTTGCAGCTGAAAAAAATGGTATGCAGGAGTATATTTTTGCATCATAATATGGTGGGAAAGGAATGGCTACTCTCCATACCATGTTTTAAAGAGGTCTTAAATTTGAAAGCAAACAGCAGCTGTGAGTGTCTGTTGAGGCTACTTACTAAGTTTTAATTCTGAGAGAAAGATCTCGAAAAATCCATGAAGAACAGAAGTACAGAAATTGGGGCAGATTATATTTTCCAAAGTTGACCACAAAGTCTCACATCCCACTTGCCTTTCTTGAAATGTGACTTTGACGATCGTCCCACACTGAGGTAGATTCCTCATTTCTGATCCCTAAGTTTGGGTAGGCTTGTAACTGATGAAAAGAATATTACATGACTTTAGCGACTACGTCATAAAAAATGATATAGCTTCTCCCTGGTCACCTGCCTTTACAACTACCTATTTGCTGAATCCACAATGCTAAGAAGGACCTTGGACTATCCCAGGCGGAGAGGCTGCATGGGGAGTCCCAGGGACAACATGAAAAAAGAGAGATGTCTGGTCGGCCTCGGCTATTTCAGCTCTGGTCACTGTCTGGCCTTGTCCCCATGAGAAACAGAAGCATGAACCACCCAGCCAAGCTCCTCCTGAATTCCTGACCCACAGAAATCTTGAAAGTTTGGGGATGATTTGTTGTACTGTAACAGATGACTAATACAGAATCATCGTTTCTCTTTCTGCCTTTAAAATATCTTTTCCATTTTTCCTCTCAATTTCTTACAACTGAATATTGAATGGACTTGATGTTACATAATTTTTAATATAAAGTTACTTAGATTTTTTTTATCTGATGCTAAGGGAATCAAGCTGGATTCCCTTAATTCTAGGTACTATCTGTTAACCACATGACTTTTGACAACTTGCTAAACAAAGTGAGAGCTGTGATTCTTTCCACCCCTCAGTCCCATTTTAGCCACCCTCCCCGACTGTGTAAAGCCAGGTAGTTCATGTAGGAATGAAATTCACTCAACTCCATGGGTAGACTTGGTGCACCCAAGGATCCAGTCATGATAATCCCATCCCAGCTGACACAGGGATGATGTCAAGTCTAAATCAATCAGTGCTGGGAGTACTGATGGATCAGTGTGAACCAATCCCAGCAAAGTCAGGAGCTGTTGTGGAAATGACTCTTTCCCTAGAGGTAGACAAGGAAACGCTGATTCTGGCAGAGGCTGCCACTTTGTGATGCTGACAATAACCAACAAGAAAATGAAGCGACACATTGACTTTGGTCAAGACTAGGTAATTGGAGAGAAAATGACCCACCACAATGACCACACCTGAAACTCATGGCTTTTATTATCAAAAATCTGTGGTTTTTTTTTTTCTGCTTGATAGTTTATTCTTTTTTATTTATTTATTTTATTATTTATTTATTTATTCTTTTTTTATTTATATTTATATGGAGCACAATTTTTCACTCCTCTGGTTATACACAAAGTAGGGTCACACCATTGTGCAATCATACATGTACCTAGGGTAAAAAAAAAAAAAAAAAACTTCTATTATCATTTAAGAAATTTTGAGTTGAACATTTTGTTACTTAAGCTTTAATGTCTCTGTGCTTCCATTTTCTATATACAATATGAGTACAATCACGGTATCTTCTTCATTGAGTTGCAGGGAGTAAAGGCAATAATATGTAAGTGTTTAGATCAGTACCTGGCACAAAGAGCTTAATAAAGTAATATGTATGCAAATATTTAGCAAAATTCAAGTGCAACTATTGCACAACTATAAAATAAAACAAATTTATAAATTGAATTCAAAGCCAGGCGTAGAGGTGCCTGTCTGTAATCCCAGTGACTTGAAAATCTGGGGCAGGAGGATCTCAAGTTCTCAGCCAGCCTGGGTACCTTAGTGAGGCCATTTCAAAATTAAAAATAAAAAGGACTGGGGATTTAGCTGAGGGGTAGAGTGTCCCTGGGTTCAATCCAAAAAGAAAATTATTTTCAATTCAATTTAAATAAACATAGGCACTGGAAGTATGTGGCAGTATTTTACTATAATGTAGTCATTCAGGCAATTCAGAAAATGCTGGTATCGATTTTCTTATAAACTCATAGAAATTAACACAGAAAATATGAAATTCTCATAGAGAGCTCTTGAGTCTCCTAGAACATAGACCCCACCATAACAGAATCCAAAAACATCAATTTGATACCCATCCACAGCATTCCTTCTAAATGAAGGGGCATAAAACAATGTGATTTTTAAATCATTTCTGGAGAAATTAAACTAGTTGAGGTTTTTGTTTTCTATCCAGAAAACCATTTAGTTCAAAAGAAGACAAAAAAAAAAAGAACTTCAAAAAGTTAAGAGAAAATTTAGTTTCACACCATATTTCCTAATAACAGAGAAAGGATTGATTGAACTTTAAATAGAGTTTGTTATACTCATCAATTTAACACCATTTTCCCTTATTACTCCAAAAGTCAGGCCCCTTTTTAAGACTTCTTTCATAAGCCAGTTCCTTTAAAGGACAAACTACCAAGCACAATACCACTAAAGGCAGCTTAAACTCCACCAGTGTCCATGTTCCAGAGCCAGTAGTCCTCGCAGTGAATAAAGTTGATGGTCTTTATTTTGTGGTCTGTGTGATAAATATTGAGGGTTGAGTGATGGGTAAATTTTTCTAACTTGTTAAAACTGTTTGTATTCTTATCTACAAAACCGCATTCCACTGGGCTCTTTTCTTTTCCCCAAACTATAGTTGTACTTGTTGTGAAGATTCTCAGCCTGAATGTTCTCAGCCAAAGAAAACTGTGGCATTGATGAGGTTTACGTTTGGTGGGAGATCAACATCACCTTTGTCACCATGGTGATAGAGAAGGAGCATTTGACAGATTGGAGGTGCAGACCTTGGGTACAAGTGAGATACTGGGATTGACAGCAGCAGATCCTGGCTTAAGCCCCGGCTGAGTGCATCTAGATTCAGACCCACATGCTTTGAACTGTTGGAACCTATCTATTGGAAGTCTCTTTGCAGGGGAACTGAGATTTAGCAAAAAGCATGGAGACTCAGGCGGACAGCTGTGACCTAGACACTGATCTCTTTGAATTTGGATGTCTATTACTCTCCTCTGGAGAGAGATGAAATTAGAGGAACCTCTCTTCTGGGTTTGTTTGCTTGCATGCAGTCCCCACAAATGGACCTCATCAACAGTCACCATGATGGCGTCTCAATTCTCTCAATACTTCCTAAGTATCTGTTGTTGCATAAATAAACCATCCAAAATGCAATGACTTGAATCAACAATGGTGGCTCACAATTCTGTGGGTCAGCAATCTGGGAAGGTCTCAGCTGGGCTCTTTGAGCTGTTGACTTGGGTCACTGGCTGATGTTTGCCTGCAGGCTGAAGGGTCTAAGCAGGCTTCACTCACAAGCTTGGTGCCTCATGGAATGTCTGGAAGACTGGCTCGGGTAGATCTCTTCCTCTCCATTACAGTCTCAGGGCTTTCCATGGGATCCCTCCAGGATAATAGGGAGACGGCTTACTTGGCAGCTCCAGACTCCAAGAGTCGGGAGTGGAGGCCGAAACCCTCTCACAGCCTGCACCTGGAACTGCTGTAGTGTCATCCTAATGCACAGTTGTTGGAACTGTCACAGGCCAGCCCAGATTCAAGAAGGAGGAAGTAGAGAAGTAGACTCATGCTGTTGGTAGGGAGAAGGGCCAAAGAAAGAGTCACCATCACAATGCCCTCCCTTTACTGAGAAAGCAGACTAGAGCCCGGATGAAGACTCAGGCACAAGAAAACCTGCGCTCAAGGACGGTGAATAGGCTGCAGGTGGACTGGGGTCATGGTCCTAAAAAGCCTGGGGTAAATGACCTCAGTCTGGAAAGCCTGAACAACTTCAAGCATGCTTTAGAAGTCACATGCTCCTCCTGGACACCTCAATGGGTAGATTTTAGTGCTCGGCCAACTCTAAATCCTTGTTGTTGTTGGTCTCCCCCATCCATCCAAACCTTCTGCAAGTTAAAAAGATCAAGAATCTCTCTGAAGTCCAGCCAGGTGGCACATGAGTGTAATCCCAGTGACTTGGGAGGCTGGGGCAGGAGGATCATCAATTCAAGGCCAGTCTGAGCAACTTAGTGAGACCCTGCCTCCAAGATAAAATAAAAAGGACTGGGGATGTAGCTCAGTGGTAGAGTACCCCTGGGTTCAATGCCTCATACTACAAAGGAAAAAAATTTCTCTTAGAATCTTTTACTCCCTTAGAGAATTAAGCCATCAAACAGTCTTTAGAATTGCCTTCTAAGGAGATTCACATCTATTCAAAGATGAAATGAAGTCTCATCAGAAAAGCACACTTTTTGACCACCAAAAGAAAAAAAAAAAGGAACTGCATGTTTTAAAATGTATAAATACTTGGTCAGCTTCTGCAGAGAGCTTCAAAGGAAGAATGTTATGTCTGAACCAGAATGTGAACATAAAAGTTGAAACGATAACACAGCAATGCTAGTTGGGCAATCCCATCTTCCAGATGCAGATGAGACAGGCAGAGGCAGGGCGATGATTTCAAGCTGGATTGTAAATGCTTGGCCCTAACGACACGCTAATTTGAAAATGATTTCATTGCTGTACTTTTCAAGACGACATTGGAAATAGCTATCTGCTGAGAATTAACTGGGAAAAGGTTACAACTGAGCATGGAGAGATGCAAATGTCCATGGCGATTACCTCGTGGTGAAGGTGGTTGAGCACTCCTGGGTGTGGGAGGCATCTTTTATGCACCCCATTGTTTCATAAACTATAATTAATGCCATATGATGGGTATATGGATATGATGCACCTGGACTCCTCTTTGTAAAACATAAGTTCACTCTTTTAGGTCCTTGCCCCCCCCAAAAAAAAATATGTGTAAGCAGAAACCTCCAGCCTTCACTGGTGATTTTGCTTAAATGAATCATGTTCTATTACCTCCTTTTCCAGGAGCTCTGAGTTTGCACTGAAACCATCGCCTTGGATCCCTGGAAGGCCCATCTTTTCCCAGCATCCTCCTCTCCAGGGGTCTCCCCAGGGTTGTTCCATAGACTTTCTTTCTAATGGTCTCAGGGAAGTGACCCCAGAATCAGGGATCCTACCCACAGCTTCCCAGACCTGCTGTTCCAGGGTCTGGTTTCTCTCTCCTTCTACCCTCTCTCAGGTTGCCCTCCCACCCTGGCTACCACCCATCTTAGAGCCTCTCACCTTCTCATGCCCAGGATCTTCCCTCATCCTCACCACCCTCTCTTCCAGAGCATCCCCACCACCCGAGTGTGGTTGTTCCTAAGCGGGATATCGTTGTCTTCCTTCTGTGAACTCCCTCTCCTTCTCAGCATCCACAGGCACTGAGGTTTGCTGGAGAGGAGCCACAAAGCTGAGGGCCGGCCAAGCACAGCCTCTTTCCTCACCCGGAACACCTGTACCCTGGTCCACCAACCTGTGCTGGTCACCCGGCCAACACTCCCAGTTTTCTTTCTGATCCACTTCCCGTAGGCCCTGTGTCCTCGCACACATCCCATGCATGTGAGTACAGCATAAAAAGATATGGAGAGACCACAGTCACATAATTTTTATTACAGCATATCACTCTCACTGTCCTATTTGATTATAACTCGTTGTTGTTAATCTCTTACTGTGCCTGACTTATAAATTGAACTTTATCATAGATATATATATGTTTGTGTGGGAAAAACAGTACCTGTAGGTTTTGGTACCATCCACAGTCAGGTATCCACTGTGGGTCTTGAAACACATCTTGGAGAAATAAAGAGAGATTACTAAGAAAAATTGAAAGTAGAAACTGGTAATTCATCAGCTCCTACATAACTTTTCTTCCTGCAACCGTGTAAAATTTTGACCCATTTCTCTTTTTTCTTTTTGGTACTGGGAATTGAACTGAGGGGCATTCGACCACTGAGCCACGTCCCCCAGTCCTGTTTTGTAATTATTTTTCTTTTTAACCTTTATTTTTATTTTTATGTGATGCTGAGGATCGAACCCAACACCTCATACGTGCTAGGCGAGCGCTCTACTACTGAGCCACAGCCCCAGCCCCACTATTTTGTAATTTTGACCCATTTCTGAGACTCAGTTTTACAAGATGAAGCTCAATGGGAGAGGTGGCCCTTGTATGAAGTCAGAATACCCTAGCTGAGGAAAAGCCAGCTTCTCTGTGTTATTGTGAGTGAATCTGGACATCATTTTCCTTGCCTGTCAGGGAATGATCCTGCTCTCCTCCCCGCTCCGGGGTCTGCAGTGTGAGGAACAGGCTGTAGGAGAACACAAGGGGGTCCCAGAATGGAGAGATTTTCTGAAGAATGACCCATTCATTCTCCAGGCACACAAACTCCAGGGTCTTGGGGCCCTGGGTCCCCCAGGGCACCTGCCCTAGGTATCCTTAACTCCAGTTCATGTGGGGGAAGGGCCACATTGAGAGGCATTCCTTTACCTCTTTGCCTGGACTGAGTTATGGGAGGGATCCAGGCCAAGAGAAATAGACCCTGGGGAATAATCAAGGCTTTATAACAGGAGCATCCTGTGGCTCCTCGGAAAGTTGACACTAGACACAACCTTGTCAGGAAAGCCATGACCACCAGTCCCCATACATACCTTTGGCAGCACAGAGTCGAGTGACAGCATCTACTCATGCAGCGCATGGTTCAGTCTTCAGTTAAGATTCCTCATTTAGTCCCCACAATCACCACGTGGCTGTCTTGGGATTCTCCAGAGAAACAGCATGACAGGGGATATACAGGCATCCCTTGGTATCTGCAGGAGATGAATTCCAGGATCCCCTGTAGACACCAAAATCCAAAATCCGTGGTTGCTCAAGTCCCTTTTGTTAAATTGCATTGTATCTGCATAGGACCTGAATATTTTAAGTCATCTCCAGATATGACATGATATCTAATATCATGTTAATGCTGTGTCAATAGTTGTCATGCTTTAGTTTTCACTTATATTATTTTAAATTGTATTTTTTTTCTGAATATTCTCAATCCAAGGCTGGTTTCATGCACAGATGCAGAACCACAAATATGAAGGGTCGACAGAGACAGAGACAGGGACAGTGCTATATTCTAAGATGACCAGTCAGATGTAGCCACAAGTGAAGAATCAGGAAAACAAGGATTATTATCCTTACAGGTTCTAGAGACAAGAACTTTCGTAGTTCTGCAAGTTTAAAGTCCAAGATCAAGGTCAGGGCCCTCTTCTCGATTGCAGATGACCATCTTTTCCTTTTATTAAGCAACCGAAAAAGAGTGAGAAAGTTTTCTAGGGTCCCTTTTATAAGGGTACTAATCCCACTCAAGAGGACTTCACCCTCATGACCTAATCACCTCTCAAAGGCCCCACGTCCTAATACCTTCATCTTGGGGGTAAGATTTTAACCTATGGGTGTTAGGGGAGCATAGCACTCAGCCTAGAACACTGTAAAACATTTTTTTAATTAGTTCATGACTTTTGGGCCCCTTGTCCACATGGAGAGTAGGAGGACAGGGGACGCTGACAAAGAAGGCTGGATGACAAGAGTTCTCAGTGTGCTCCGTCTGCCCCTCCCTCACTGAGATGAGATGGGGATCCTTCCTCTCGTACCTAGTGAGAAGGGCTTCAGTGAGATCACTTGGAAAGCAGTGTGTCCCTTGGGTTTGGAGGAGCCAGAGAACTGGTGTCTGATGCACATTCTCCAGAGGTCACAGGCAGGTTCAGTTGGTTCCTGAGCCCTGGGAAGAGGTAAGAAGAGGTGTCTGCTGTACTGCGTGTGGCCTGAGAAACCTGAATTTGTCACACTACAGGATGTGTGATGGACATAGGAAGGGCCAGGAGTGAGATAGCGTCAGGGAGAGGTTGTCTAAGCTCCCTGAGTAGCAATGGGTTCCCTAATAGAAAGAGTGCAGAGGGGCGAGGCCAGATGCCCAGGGGCTGTGATGGGATTACAGTGGACCAGTGACTGTATTTGCCTTGGTCAAGAAAATGAAGGTGGGGGATCCAGGGGGACGGGGGCTCTCCCAAGACCCTACAAAGAACCCTCAAAAAAGTGCACAGCTTGACGCATCTCCCAAGTCTAGAGCACACCAATGCTAGAGCCCAGAGCCAGTGCCAGTCATGAAGAGTCACACTCCTGCCCAAGCACTGATCCAGGGTCACCAAGAGGAGTCCTAGGACACAAAACCTGCTTTCTGATTGCCCACCCCTCCCCCAGAAAAAGATAACAGAGAATTTCCCCAAGATCTAAGATTCTAGACAATTTTAATTTATATACACACATTCAACGGGATTTTTTTTTTTTTTTGGCACTTGCTATGTGCAAGGAACTCTTTATTTTATGTTATGACTTTTTTTTCTGAAACATTTTAGGCTCATTTTGGAGATGAAGGAAAACAAGACTGTGGAAGGGAGAACTACCTCTATCTGTTCCCTTGGCCAGCAAGACGCAAGGCAAGAATCTGAGCGTCAGGAGGGAGCATTTGGCATCTTGCAGTTCTCCAAGGTATCTTCCAAGCTCTCGGCCAGAAAGCACTGCTACAGAAGGGTGGTGTGCCAAAGCAAGGCCTGCTGGGAACGTCCCAGGAATGTCAACACACGCTCCACAAAATGCAGAGCTGGGGCTCTCTAGGCTCCATGGACCCAAAAGTCAAGCACTTACCAGAGCAGCACCTAACAGTGCAAAGGGCGGATATTTGCACCTTAAGGTCCTTTCTTTTCCTTTTGCTAAGCATGGAACATCGTGTCTTATCAGCCAAGAAACTTAAAAAGTAAATGACATCCAAGTGACACAGCCCCTGGCCCAAGAATATAAAATTACATAGGAAGTTCTGCTCAAATATTTGGAAGGAGTGATCCCAAGTGCTCATGCTTGTATCTCTAGCTTCCCTTTCCCGGGCTGACCTTCACGTATCTCTTTCTCCCCTCTCCCTCCCTCCCCCCGCCCCTCTCACTTCCTTTCCTTCTCCTCACCCCCCTCTTTCCTTATCTTCTATGATTCAATCATAGTGAATTTTTTCTCACATTCTCCATCTGTCTTTGGCTTCTAGACATTCTCCCACCACCCTTCTCAGTCACCAGGAAATCTCCCTTAAACCCCAAGTTGGAGTTAGATACAAACCCCATGGCACATTTTAATTATCAACTTTTTTGTGAGTACTTTATAAGTTTCACAAACTGAATCTTTTATTCCCCTTCATGCATTTAGCTAATAAATATCAAGTACATTCTCTGTGCCAGCCTCAACTCTGACCTAGCTCCTTGTCTGACACACTATAGATGCCTTCTTCTAATGACTGGTCAAAATGGATGGATGGATGAATGGATGGATAGATAAGTATGGCAGGTAGGAATATGTCACTTAGGAATGTGTTCAGCTGTTGGCAAAAGAAGACCTAAACTATTGCTTAAATAAGTAATGACTGTACTAGACTCACGCAACAAGAAGACATCAATGGGCTGTCCAAGGCCTATCTTCCCATTCACCACCTTTAGTGTGTTTTATAAATTAAATTGGGTCTCCTCCCAAATATGTTCAAGCCCTAACCTAGTACCTGTGAATGGGACCTTGCTTGAAAATATCATCTTCGTAGATATAATCAGATAAAGATGAGGCCATACTGGAGCAGGGTAAACCCTAAATCATGTATGACTGATGACCCAATAAGAAGGGAAGGGACACAGACCCAGGGAGAAGGCCCTGCGACAATGGAGGCAGAGACTGGAGTGATGTAGCTACAGGCCAAGACACACCAAGAATCATCAAGACCACCAGAAGCCAGGAAGCTGTCAGGAGGATCCTCCTCTGGAGTCCTTAGTGAGAGCATAACCCTGTTGGCACCTCGCTTTCAGGCTTTGAGCCCCCAGAATTGAGGAAGAATAAACATCTGTTGCTTCAGGCCACCCAGATGGTGGCAATCTGTCACAGCAGCCCCAGGACTCTAATACAATGTTTGGTTTTCATCCTCCTAGCTGGAGGGTGGCAATTACATTTCTTGGCCCCACATCTGTGGTCTGGTCAGGAAGAAGGGGAAGAAGCTGAAGTCCAATTCCAGTCGAGTCCACACCTTTAGGAAACTTGCTTGGGATTCCAGTAGTGACAGTCGCGGACATTGCATGGACTGCTTCAAATGGCCACCCTTTAGCTGCAAGAGAGTTTGGCACAGTGACTATTTCAGTTTCCAGATCTGTGTTTGAGTAAGACCATGGGTATGGTACGCGACCTTGGGATTGCTGATCCACAAGGAGGTAGCTACATTAAGCATGTGGCTGCCCATTTGGATACCATGTTAATATACCTCCGGCCTCTCTCCTCCCGGCACCCTGCATGTCTTCATTAAAACGAACACTGCATACATGGGAACAAGCATGGCTGGCAGGTTTGAGTATGACTTTTAGGAACAGGTACTTCTTAATTCATGGTGAGTATGGTTGTGACAGGTGAGAAATGTCCCTACTTGCTCTCTCATCACCATGGCCAAGGCTAGTTCCAGTCAAGGAACACTGCTGGAGAGAGCTGCCGGCCTGCCTCTCACCCAGCTGGGCCACTTCCCTGCCCAAGTGCATCTATCCATCCCCAGAAAAACGTGTAACCATTGAGCGTGAAATTGCCCATAAAACCAGTCAGAAGCACCTGTAATCCCTCAGTGTTTTTTTTTTAATTTGTATGATTAAAAATTATACAAATAATAAAATATCTTCAAAATTCAACAATGCAAAGATTTTTTACAGGAGAAATGAAAATTTTTCCTCCACCAGCACCTTCTATCCTCTGCCCCTAACATCATATGCCCCTTGGCAGAGACGACCGTATTAACGGTTTGTGGATTTCTTGCAGTTGCTCTCATCCAAGAACTTACACACACATCATAAACCACATGTAGGCATTTTGTATTTTTCAAAAATGAGATAACACTGCCACCCACTTGTTTCATTTACAATATGTCTCAGTCTTGTAAGGATTTCCTATGATTTACACAACCAATCCTTCACTGGAGGTGCTTTGGGAAGTAAGTGGTAGAGAACAGACTTGTGCAAGGTGACCTGGGTCACATAAGGCTGCTTTCTGTTGGCTGAGTGCTTTCTGTTGCACAGTGTTTAAGAAAAGTGCCACTGCAGAAAAGTGATGATACTTATATTATAAGTATCAGCTCTGATGAACAATCATAGCAGTATTTCCAATTTTTGATATCATAAATCCTGAATAAGAAACTTGAAGGTGGTTCTGCGTGACTTGTGTGAGTATTTCTAAGGCATAGACCTGATCCTAGAAGTGTAATTGCTGTGTCAAAGGACACACACATTTTAATTTTCCTAAATGTTACTGAATTGTGTCTCCAAAAGGACAAAAATGGGCATAAAAGTGTGTACTGATTTGCATCTATACTAAAACTTCATATTACCTCCAACCCTTTGTTTGTTCATCCATGGGTTGAAATGGCATTTGATGCTTTATTTTATGTTATGACTTAACATAACAGATCACCTTTAAGTAATACCTTCCACATGTTTTCAGCCAGTTCCCACCCTATCCCCTTCTTCTATGGATCCATGAACCTGGGGTTTTGCCCATTTTACCTCTGGGTTACTTTTCTTTTTCTTTTTGAGTTGTATTTGCTTGTATATTTATTTTGAGTTGTATTTGAATTGTATTTATCATGGTTACTAACTTTTTATGATTATATACATTACATGTGTCTTTACCTAACATTGTTTATCTATTATTAGTCTTGCAAAAGTATCAAAATTTTGGTTGAAAATTCTGATGATCTTTTTCCTTGGCATTTTGTATTTTGCTTATAGGAAAGTTTTTTCCACCCCGACATTATGGAAACAGTGTTCATTCTCTGAGCATAATTCATGCCAAGACAAAGTGGCTTAAAGTGCACCTGACCAATAGATAAATGGAAAAAGAAAATGTGATATATACACAATGGAGTATTACTTAGCCATAAAGAAAAATGGCTTTATGACATTTGCCATCAATTGGATGGATCTGGAGACTATTTTGGTAAGTGAAGTAAGTCCCCGGAAACCAAAGGTGGAATGTTTCCTCTGAAAGGTGGAAGCTAACCCACAATCAGGGGGAGAGGTGAGGGAAAGAATAGAAGTGCAATAGATTAGACAATGGGGGTGGAGAGAAAGGAGGGGGGATAAGCAAAGGAAAGATGGTGGAGTGAATCTGACGGTTTTCCCATGTATACGCATGAAACCACACAGTGAATCCCACCACCATGTGGGACTTGAACTAGAAGGAGATGTATTCCCTACTTGTATAGTTACATCAAGATGGATTCTGCTGTCATGTGTGACTAAAAGGAACCAATTTTTAAAAAAATAAAATCAAAGGGAGATGAGTAGAGCAAAGGGACCAGGGGATGGGAAGGTGGGGGGAGTGCTGGGGCGTGATATTGGCCACATTGTGTTGTTACCTGGATGCACGTAAAATACGTAACAACAAATGCCATCAATATGTACAACTACAATGCACCAATAAAAAATGTGGAAAAGAAAAAATAAATAAGAAAAAAGTGAACCTCATTAAAAGAGGGGACCTATTTTTATAACCAATAATGAAAAATAGTTTGGGTTGAAAATGTGTCTACAAAAATTGAATTATGTGTTATTAACTTTTATCTGACAAAATTTTTTGTTGTGATTTCAAGCATAAGTTCATTTTCAAAATAAACAATCAAGAAAGCAAATTTTAGTGTATTATTTCTGATAAAGTTCTCTGATAATCATAGAAGGTCACCTCCTTCGTTTTTTATAACACAGTCATTTTTACCAGGAAAAAAAAAAAAAAAAAAAACGGCTTCTTCAATTCTCCCACAGTCTCTCTTTCTCCCTTCCTATTTCACTCACTCCATTTGGTAGAATCTCCTCTTGATTTTCTTGCCAATCCTCTCTTCCTCATTCCTTACCTGGGTGGGCTTCCTGAGCCCTGTCTGCCCAAGGCCTCAGAGCTGAGCTATGATCCACCATTATTATCATCAACTTCATGAAAAATCCTGCTTCAGTTGCCAGATTCACCTCAGCTGTTTGTTTGGGCCTAGTACCCCTGAGTGTTTATAACACCGGACTGTAATCAGAGGTATTTGGTATCTAGGACAGATGTTCGAGCACAGGAAGATTTTATAGGTGGCCAGTCCTTTAGTGAATACTTTCATGATGTGTATCCTCCTGCATTTGGGTGCAACTGACCCTATAACTTCAGGAACTCAGATCATAGATGCTGGGATAATGAGGACTCCCTGAACCTACTATTGTACTTAATTCAGCCCATGCTGAGGGTGTGTGCAGAGCACTGTTCTGGGAATAAGTAAGGGAACTGGTATCCTTATAGTCCCTTCATCGGCAGCATCTGTTTTCTTTTTCAAAGACACTGAACAGCACTTCCCCAACCCCATGCAACTGCGTGCTCACACACATCTGCCGCCGCCACCAGCCTCCTTCTTTCTAGTAATTTCCATGATAACCCTGAATGGTTATTCCCAAAAACACTGGGGAAAAACCTAAACTTAATATCTGTAGGAAAGAGAAATCTTGGTCAGGAAATAAGTTCAGAATGATCTAACCAAGACATGGGCCCCCTTCTCTCACCTGACAACCAGTGGGATGGGGGTCAAGTTGGGAAGAAAGTGAATCCCCGCTCTCTTTCCTTCTCCACCATCTATACCTCAGCACCTGGCTGTCCTGAGTCAGGAATGGACTCGAATGTATGGCATGAAACAGCTGCCCTGGGGGCTCTGATCACGCTGGGCTCCTGAGAGCAGGAGGAAAGATGGAAAGGCTAAGACCTGGGCCCTCGGGGATCTCACAATATCATTCATTATAAGTAACATTGCACTGAGGGTCATTCATCAGCATGAAGGGGAGAGGCCACTGGGGTGGCACCCGGAGGAACTCCTTGGAGCTTCCTTTGGGGTCCCCATGAGAAAGACCGGGCTCCAGGTGGCCTCCCACCAACCTAAACTTTGACTGAAGCAACCAGTGGGGGAGTGGGGATCATTTTCTGACTTTGATCCCTATAGCTAGCTGGTTGTGATGGTTCATTTTATACATGACCATGTGGCTAGGACATAGTACCCAGGTATTTAATCCAGAATTATTTCTACAAGGATTTTTTTTTTCTTTTTTTGGATGAGATGAGCATTTAAATGAGCATACTGATCAGGTTTATATCATGGATGTTACAGAAGATGATTTGAAGAAAAAAAAAATCCTGTTTGTAAAGATTGCAAATCAGTGGTGTGGAGCAGCGGTCAGCAAGCTGCAGCCTGGGCCGGCGCAATCTGGCCTGTCACCTCTTTCAGTAAATAAAACTTCCCTGGAACCTTTCCACACCAGCTCATCTACCTATTGTCCAGGGCTATTTTGTGTTGCAACCACAGAGATGAGTAATGGCAACAGAAACCATATGGCCCACACAGCCTAAAATATTTACTTTTTGGCCCTCGGTGGAGAAAGTTTGCCAACTCCTGATTTAGAGGAAAGACATCTGAACACGGACAAGCTCAAATATTTGTGCTTCCATGGAGGTAGAGCTATGATTTAGAGGCCAGGCCAGGCCAGTGGCCCAAAACCCCCAACTTCACCCTTTAGTTCATTCTTTCAACCACTTATTAAAATGCAAACCACTGATACCTGCTTCCTACCTGCTCTAGGAGTGCTGGGGAAGCAGCCTCCATCCACCTGGACGATTTCTCACATATATTCCAAGGCTCATATTCCAAGGAGTGGTACCTAATTTTATTTATATATATATAGTCTTAAAGAGGGCTACAAAGGGGAACTGCTCCAAGTTCTATTTAATGCATCCAAGGTAGTGCCTGCACCTGTCCAGCATGGCCTTTGCCTTTGGGCTCCTGAGTTGAAGGACTGTGTGGTCTCCCCTGAAGTGTCCTGTGGTTGTCTCATCCCCACCAGCCAAAGCCTCTCACTGGAGAGCAGGATCAGTCTCTGGCTTTGACAACCCACAGCGAACTGGTTTGGATGGTTAGTTTTATGTTTTATGTGCTAACTCACCTAAGACATGGTAACCCGATGACCAGTCAAAAGTTACTCTATATAGCCAGGCTTGGTGGTGCACACCTGTAATACCAGTGACTCAGGAGGCTGAGAGGCAGGAGGATGCAAGATGGAGGCCAGCCTTAGCAAATTGGTGAGACCCACAGCAACTTAGCAAGACCCTGTCTCAAAATTTAAAAATTAAAAGGACTGGGGATGTAGCTCAGTGTTCAAACATCCCTGGGTTTAATCCCCAGTACCAAAAAAAAATTATTCTAGACATTTTTATGAGGATTTTTTTTGAAAGAGAGAGATAGAGAGAGAGTGTTTGTATGTGGTACTGAGAATCGAACCCAGGCCCACGCATGCCAGGCAAGCGCGCTACCACTTGAGCCACATCCCCAGACCTACGAGGATTTTTTAAAATGAGATGAGCATTTAAATCAGTGGATGTGAGTAAAGCAGATAGCCCTCCCTAATGTGAGTGGGCCTGATCTAACCAGTTGAAGGCCTGAATACAACAAAAAGACACACCTCTTCCAAACAAGAAGGAATTCTGCCAGCAGAATTCTGCCTTTGAATTTTTCCTGGAACATCAGCTCTTTCCTGGGTCTCCAGCCTGCTGGTCCACCCTGCCAATTTTGGACTTGCCATAATTGCATGAGCTGATGTCTTGAAGTAAATTCCTAAATAGATGATTGATAGATAGATAATGTTATTAAATAGATAATCGATGGACTGAAAGATGATAGATATACACATATCCTATTGTTCTGTTTTTTTTGAAGAACCCTAATTCCTTTCCATCCTCATAAATTCAAATCGGGGAAGGAAAAGAAAGGTCCAGGTCCAATCTCCAATCTGGCATCACAGGGCCGGGCACTTTGAGGGTCAGTGAGTGCCCGCCTGGGGCCATTAATACAGTGAATACCCCCATTTGGGCCCCTTGGATTTGTTCTCTATGACTGATGGGCAGAGGGGTGACTGGTGAGCACTTGGCACCCGTAACCTTAAACGTTTATCACAATAACTTCAGAAAGGATTTGAAATTCATTCAAAGACAGAAGTAAAGCAGCCCGTAGAATTCTTTTTCCCAGAGACACTTGCATCTCAAAAGGGAACAAATTGTCCAGAGTTTCCCAGTGGTTTTAGTTTTCTTCTTTTTTGTGTGTGAATTTTCCGTATTTTCTTCAATTAGTAGGTATTATTTTTGTATCCCTTAAAATAAAATTTAGACTTAATATGCCTAAATATTTCTTCCTCTAAAAACAAATCACGGTTTCCCCTTATGCTTGATGTTGAATTGACTGGCATTTCGCTCTAAAGCCAGACCTCAGTCTCTTTGTGGACTCATTCATGGTCATCCCTTGGGATCCCCAGGGGTTCCAGGGCCCCCCACTGCTTGGACACCAATATCTACAGACATGAATGTCTCTTCTGTCAAATAATATAGTGTTTGCATAGAACCTGATCACATGTTCCTGGGTGCTTTACATCATCTCTAGACCATGCCTGACACAGTGTAAATGCTATGTAAATGCTAGTTGTTCTGTTGCATTGCTTAGGGAATTAAAGACAGGAAGAAAAGTCTGTGTGCTGTTCTGTACGGATGCCATTTTTATTCTGGATAGTTCTAATCCAAGGCTGGTTGGATCCATGAACGTGGCATCCAAGGGCCCGCTGCTACACTCTCGTATGGATTCCTCCGACCTTCGTCCTTGGCACCCCTGTGCTTCCTGTTCCAGGTATTGAAGCTGGGGCTGGGCGTTTTGCAGTCCGGAGGCTGAGTTCCACCCCAGTTCCACCCCTAACTTGTTATTCCAGCTCAGCATGGTCACTTCATCTCTCTGTTTTGTTGGAGGAGAGGTTGTTTTTGTTTGGGGGTATTTTTTTTTTTTGCTTTTGGGGTATTTTTAAGTCAAAGTGGACAAGCCATTGATGAGGTGGGTTGACCTGGGGTGCAGTTAGGGCAAAGAAGCTCTTGAAAGCTCGAGGCCCTCACCACTGAGACGGGAGCAGCTTCTGAGGAGGGAGGTGGAAGAAGCTTCTCTGCGTTGGTTTCTGTTGTCTGTGCTGAGCCCTGCGTGCTTCTGTGGGAGGTCACCAGACTGTTACATGACCTGAAAGAACCACCCCAGGAGCTCAGGGCACCAGGCAGTATTGTTTTTAGATTTAAAATTGAAACCGGCTCAGGCCACAGCATGCCAGATTAGCAGGAAGTTCAATAGCCCCTGCTTGTGGCTTCCCCCAAACCCTTCACATTATCCCCAAACCACACCAGCCTGTTCCTGTCTCCAAGGCTGGTTCCCTCTAGTCACATAAAGCAAAAACGCAGACAATGTCCTTGGGGGCTAAAGAAAACCACAGTCCCCCCTCCCTTGAGAAGGCAGCTGTTCCAGAATTAGTTGCCCTGCCAGGAATCAAAGATCACAAGAGCTACAATTAAGGATGCACTCATCCTGTCTGATTCAGAGAAGCCACTGTCACGACTGTGGGTTTCGAGATGTACAGATTCATCAAGGTCAAAAAAAATCCCACTTTTCCAAAGATATCTCTACATAGGGAGCTCCACACCCCAAATCAGCCCAGATCTCCGTGGTCCTACTCAGAAGCATGTACCCCACACCAGGCAGGTAGGTGCCCCCACCCAACACTGTCTCAGAACCACTTCTTCACCCATGATGACCTAGGCATGCCATGGAGCCCAGGTCACAGGGCAGGCTCCCCTGCCCTCATGACCAGAAGCCACAGGGAGATGTTGGAGGTTCCTTGGCCTCTAAACTGCCCCTGCAGAAGCCTGCGCAGCTTGGAAAAGTCCAAAGAGTGTCCAATCTCCAAAGAGGTAGGTATCCACCCCTTTTCTCTAAGGAAAGGTGTTTGTCAGGTTTTCATCACCGTGACCCAAATACTGACAAGAACAACTTGGAGGAGAGAAAGTTGATTTTGGCTGACAGTTTCAGAGATTTAGTCCGTGGTCAGCCCATGCTATTGCTCTGGGCCCAAGATGAGGCAGAACATTGTGGCTGAAGGGTGTAGTGGAGGGAAGCTGCTCACCTCTCGGCAGCCAGGGAGCAGAGGGAGAGAGGAGAAGGAGGCCATAGGGAAGATGGACCCTTCTAGGGCATGTCCCAGTGACCCCCCTCCTCCAGCCACACTCCACCTGCCTGCAATTGCCCCCCAGTCCCAGTCTGTCTACTCCAACTAGGATGGACTGATAAGGTCACAGCTCTCATGATCCAATCATTTCACCTCTGACTATTCTTGTATTTTGGGGAGGGAGGGGAGGACCTCCCATCCAATCCATAATAGGAAGTTACTTATCGTCCTACACTTTGATGACCACAGTGAAAGGCAAAGTGACCAAAAAGGCTCAGCCTTATCCCCAGAGTGCAAAGCTGACATGCAAAGGGCTGACATGATCTGTCCTGAGACAGAAGATCTGACTTGCTATCTCCATCTAGACAGAGAAATTATAAGCAAAGGCAGCTTCTCTCCATAAAAATAAGTAATTAATTTAAAATTGATTATAGTGTAGCTCAGTGATAGAGCACTTGCCTAGCACACACAGGGTCCTAGGTTCCGTCCCCAGCACCGCAAACAAAACAACGAAGGCTGAGAGTTGAGACTTGAGCATCAAATTTAGTAATGCGAATGCCTTTTTCTGTTCTTAGCCAAGCAGTTTCAACCGTGACTGGGAATAGACTCAAGAAATAAGAAAAGATGGGTGGGGGGCTGGGGCTCAGAGGTAGAGCGCTCACCTAGCATGCATGAGGCACTGGGTTCCATCCTCAGCACCACATACAGTAAAACAAAGACACTGTGTCCACCTATAACTAAAAAATAAATATTAAAAAAAGAAAGAAGAAAAGAGAAAGTATTAAAACTAATATAGAAAACTCCTAGGGGTGGTTTGTGGTCAAGGGGAGCAGAGACATGGGGTGATGACAAGAAAGGATGGTAGGGTTAAGGTAAGATCTTTGTGTTTCATTTTGCTTTGAAATGGATGATCTATGTCAGCAGGCTTGAGTGCTGCTGAGAACCAGTCAATAGAGGGAGGGAATTGATGAGGCCAGGTGGAGGAGAAGATTATGAGCAGTGCCTGCGAGTAGGTGAGAGAAGATGACATCCAGTGCACAAAAAGCGGTGGTACACTTAGGTCAATCCATCCATTTTCCCAGGAAAAGACAAACAGGAAAACCCATCAGCCTTCAGAAGGTCCCAGAATTCTGTGTGGGAGTTGTTTTTCCGCTTTTTACCATTAGGTGGCAGTAGACAGCTTCACAAGCACCACCGACCTTTACCTTTGGGAAACTGGGAAAAGTTGAAGTTGATTTTGATTCTATTTTTAAGATCACAACAGGTGTTCTGAAGGACATGTTGCTGCCTCCTGTGTGGCCTCATCTTAAATAGCATCCTCCCAATTAGTTCCTCCCTGACTAGCTTCCCTGAAGAGGGCCACAAAGGCTTTCTGGAATGATACCTGACCAGACTCCTACAGGACGTGGTGTTCACACACTCCCAATCATCTTCAAAAGTGGAATTCATAGAAATAGAGACGAGCATGGTGATTACCAGAGGCTGGGGATGGAGAGGAGGGTGGGGAGATGATCCAAGGGTACGAAATTTCAGTTACAGAAGGGGAATACATTTTTTTTTTTTTTTCAAGTTTTGTAGTTTCCTTTTTATTTATTTATTTATTTTTTTTTTTTTTTTTATTGGATGTTCACAACTTTACAAAGCTCATGACCAATCATATTTCATAAAATAGAATCAATTGGGTTATGAACTCCCATTTTTTCCCCAAATACAGATTGCAGAATCACATCGGTTACACATCACATTTTTACATACTGCCATATTAGTGACTGTTGTATTCTGCTACCTTTCCTATCCTCTACTATCCCCCCTCCCCTCCCCTCCCATCTTCTCTCTCTACCCCATCTACTGTAATTCATTTCCCTCCATGTTTGTTATCCCATTCCCCTAGTAAACTCTTAAATGTAATTTTGTATAACAATGGGGGTCTCCCTCCATTTACATGTGATTTCCCTTTTTTTCTCCCTTTCCCTCCCGCCTCATGTCTCTGTTTAATGCTAGTCTTTTCTTCCTGCTCATCCTCCCTGTTCCGTTCTTAGTTGCTCTCATTATATCAAGGAAGACATTTGGTATTTGTTTTTTAGGGATTGGCTAGCTTCACTAAGCATAATCTGCTCTAGTGCCATCCATTTCCCTGCAAATTCCGTGATTTTGTCATTTTTTAGTGCTGCGTAATATTCCATGGTGTATAAATGCCACATTTTTTTTATCCATTCATCTATTGAAGGGCATCTGGGTTGGTTCCACAGTCTAGCAATTGTGAATTGTGCTGCTATGAACATCGATGTGGCAGTATCCCTGTAGTGTGCTCTTTTAAGGTCTTCAGGAAATAGTCCGAGTAGGGCAATAGCTGGGTCAAATGGTGGTTCCATTCCCAGCTTTCCCAGGAATCTCCATACTGCTTTCCAAATTGGCTGCACCCGTTTGCAGTCCCACCAGCAGTGAACAAGAGTACCCTTTTCCCCACATCCTCGCCAGCACTTGTTGTTGTTTGACTTCATCATGGCTGCCAATCTTACTGGGGTGAGGTGGTATCTTAGGGTGGTTTTGATTTGCATTTCCTTGACTGCTAGAGATGGTGAGCATTTTTTCATGTACTTATTGATTGATTGTATGTCCTCCTCTGTGAAGTGTTTGTTCATGTCCTTGGCCCATTTGTTGATTGGGTTATTTGTTTTCCTATTGTCTAATTTTTTGAGTTCTCTGTATACTCTGGATATTAGGGCTCTATCTGAAGTGTGAGGAGTAAAAATTTGTTCCCAGGATGTAGGCTCCCTATTTACCTCTCTTATTGTTTCTCTTGCTGAGAAAAAACTTTTCAGTTTAAGAAAGTCCCATTTGTTGATTCTTGTTATTAACTCTTGTGCTATGGGTGTCCTATTAAGGAATTTTGAGCCTGTCCCCACAATCTGTAGATCGGAGCCAACTTTTTCTTCTATCAGACGGAGAGTCTCTGATTTGATATCTAGCTCCTTTATCCACTTTGAGTTGACTTTTGTGCATGGCGAGAGGAGGGGATTCAGTTTCATTTTGTTGCATATGGATTTCCAGTTTTCCCAACACCATTTGTTGAAGATGCTATCCTTCCTCCATTGCATGCTTTTAGCTCCTTTATCAAGTATAAGATAGTTGTAGCTTTGTGGGTTAGTCTCTGTGTCCTCTATTCTGTACCATTGGTCCACCCGCCTGTTTTGGTACCAGTACCATGCTGTTTTTGTCACTATTGCTCTGTAATATAGTTTGAAATCTGGTATCGCTATACCGCCTGATTCACACTTCCTGCTTAGAATTGTTTTTGCTATTCTGGGTCTTTTATTTTTCCATATGAATTTCATGATTGCTTTATCTATTTCTACAAGAAATGCCATTGGGATTTTGATTGGCATTGCATTGAACCTATAGAGAACTTTCGGTAAAATCGCCATTTTGATGATGTTAGTTCTGCCTATCCATGAACAGGGTATATTTTTCCATCTTCTAAGATCCTCTTCTATTTCTTTCTTTAGGGTTCTGTAGTTTTCATTGTATAGGTCTTTCACCTCTTTTGTTAGGTTGATTCCCAAGTATTTTATTTTTCTTGAGGTTATTGTGAATGGAGTGTTTTTCCTCATTTCCGTTTCAGAAGTTTTGTCACTGATATACAGAAATGCCTTTGATTTATGTGTGTTAATTTTATATCCTGCCACTTTGCTGAATTCATTAATTAGTTCTAGTAGTTTTTTTGTAGACCGTTTTGGGTCTTCTAGGTATAGAATCATGTCATCCGCAAATAGTGATAATTTAAGTTCTTCTTTTCCTATTTTTATGCCTTTAATTTCTTTCGTCTGTCTAATTGCTCTGGCCAGTGTTTCGAGAACTATATTGAATAGAAGTGGTGATAGGGGGCATCCCTGTCTTGTTCCAGATTTTAGAGGGAATGCCTTCAATTTTTCTCCATTCAGAATGATGCTAGCCTGAGGCTTAGCATAGATAGCTTTTACAATGTCGAGGTAAGTTCCTGTTATCCCTATTTTTTCTAATGTTTTGAACATAAAGGGATGCTGTACTTTGTCAAATGCTTTCTCTGCGTCTATCGAGATGATCATATGGTTCTTATCTTTAAGTCTATTGATGTGGTGGATAACATTTATTGATTTCCGTATATTGAACCATCCTTGCATCCCAGGGATGAATCCTACTTGATCATGGTGCACAATTTTTTTGATGTGTCTTTGTATCCGATTCGCCAGAATTTTATTGAGGATTTTTGCATCTAGGTTCATTAGAGATATTGGTCTGTAGTTTTCTTTCTTTGAGGTGTCTTTGTCTGGTTTCGGAATCAGGGTGATGTTGGCCTCATAGAATGAATTTGGAAGAGCTCCCTCTTTTTCTATTTCCTGAAATAACTTGAAAAGTATTGGTATTAATTCTTCTTTAAAGGTTTTGTAGAACTCCGCTGTATACCCATCCGGTCCTGGACTTTTCTTGGTTGGAAGTTTTTTGATTGCTTCTTCTATTTCATCTATTGATATTGGTCTGTTTAAGTTGTGAGTTTCCTCCTGACTCAGTCTGGGCAAATCATATGACTTAAGGAATTTATCGATGTCTTCACTTTCTTCTATCTTATTGGAATATAGGTTTTCAAAATAATTTCTAATTGTTTTCTGTATTTCTGAAGCATCTGTTGTAATATTGCCTTTTTCATCCCGTATGTTAGTGATTTGAGTTCTCTCTGTTCTTCTCTTCGTTAGTATGGCTAGGGGTCTGTCGATCTTATTTATTTTTTCAAAGAACCAACTTTTTGTTTTGTTAATTTTTTCAATAGTTTCTTTTGTTTCAATTTCATTGATTTCTGCTCTGATTTTAATTAGCTCTTGCCTTCTGCTACATTTGCTATTGTTTTGCTCTTCCTTTTCTAGGGCTTTGAGTTGAAGTGTGAGCTCATTTATTTGTTGGTTTTTCCTTTTTTTGAGGAATGACCTCCAGGCAATGAATTTCCCTCTTAAAACTGCTTTCATTGTGTCCCATAGATTCCGATATGTTGTGTCTGTATTTTCATTTATCTCTAAGAATTTTTTGATTTCCTCCTTTATGTCTTCTGTAACCCATTGATCATTCAGTAACATATTGTTCATTGACCATGTGAAGTAGGATTTTTCCTTCCTTCTTTTATCATTGATTTCCAGTTTCATTCCATTATGATCTGATAGAGTGCATGGTATTATCTCAACCCCTTTGTATTTACTGAGGGTTGCCCTATGGCATAATATATGGTCTATTTTTGAGAAGGTTCCATGTGCTGCTGAGAAAAAAGTATATCCACTTGATGATGGTTGATATATTCTATATATGTCAGTTAAGTCTAGGTTATTGATAGTGATATTGAGGTCAATAGTTTCTTTATTCAACTTTTGTTTGGAGGATCTGTCCAATGGTGAGAGAGGTGTGTTGAAGTCACCCATGATTATTGTGTTGTGGTCTATTTGATTCTTGAACTTGAGGAGAGTTTGTTTTATGAACGTCGCAGCGCCATTATTTGGTGCATAAATATTGATAATTGTTATGTCTTGTTGGTGAATGGTTCCTTTTAACAGTATATAATGCCCTTCCTTATCCCTTTTGATTAACTTAGTCTTGAAGTCGATTTTATTCGATATGAGAATGGCCACGCCTGCTTGCTTACGAGGACCGTGTGCTTGGTATATTTTTTCCCAACCTTTTACCTTGAGTCTGTGTATGTCTTTTCCAATCAGATGTGTCTCCTGGATGCAACATATTGTTGGGTTTGTTTTTTTAATCCATGTTACCAGCCTATGTCGCTTTATTGGAGAGTTTAAGCCATTAACGTTTAGAGTTACTATTGATATATGGTTTGTACTTCCTGCCATGTTTGATTATTTATCTTTTTTTTCTAATTTAGTTTGTTTCTCCATGATTATCTTTCCCCTCGCCCTCTGTCTTTACTGAGGCACTTCCCACTGATGGTTTTGGTTATTGTTTTTCATTTCTTCCTCGTGTAGTGTTTTGCTCAAGACGCTTTGCAATGCTGGTTTTCTGGCTACAAATTCTTTTAGCTTTTGTTTATCATGAAAGATTTTTATTTCGTTGTCGTATCTGAAGCTTAATTTTGCTGGATACAGAATTCTTGGTTGGCATCCATTGTCTTTCAGTGTTTGAAATACATTGTTCCATGACCTTCTTGCTTTCAGTGTCTGTGATGAAAAATCCGTTGTCAACCTTATTGGTTTACCCCTAAATGTAATCTGTCTCTTTTCTCTTGTAGCTTTTAATATTTTCTCCTTGTTCTGTATATTGGATAGCTTCATAACAATGTGTCTTGGCGTTGGTCTACTGTGATTTTGTGTGCTCGGTGTCCTGTATGCATCTACAATTTGTATATCTGTTTCCTTTTTTATTTCTGGAAAGTTTTCTGTAATTATCTCATTCAGCAGGTTATTCATTCCCTTGGCATGAATCTCTGTGCCTTCCTCTACCCCGATGACTCGTAAGTTTGGTTTTTTTAAGTTATCCAAAATCTCTTGGATGTTTTTCTCGTGATTTTTTACCAGCCTATCTGAGTTGGCTAGACTCTTTTCAAGTTGATATATTTTGTCTTCATTATCTGACGTTCTGGCTTCTACTTGCTCCACTCTGTTAGTGATAGTCTCGATTGAGTTTTTAATTTGGTTTATCGTTTCCTTCATTTCTAGAATTATTGTTTGATTTTTTTTAATAATCTCTATCTCCTGATAAAGATTCTTAACTTCTTCTTTTATCTGTTTTTGTAATTCCTTTTCAATGTGATCTTTAAGGTTCCTTTCCATCTGTCTAAGGTGTTCCTTGAGTTCTTTATATGGCCATTTTTCTGATGACTCCAGGTCCTCCTGAATATTTAGGCTGTCCTGCATTGTTTGTACTCCTTTTCTTCCTTGCTTTTTTATGCTCATGATGCTTCTTGTTCTGTTTGACTGCTGAGTTACTGTTTACTCTTATAAATTTATTTGATGCTTGGGAGGAGAGGTATTAGAGGGGAAGGGAAGAAGTCACTAAAGAGAGTGAGTGTAGGCAGGTGGGGTTCAAGAGAGGGGGAATAAGAAAGTTGAAAAGAAATGAATAGACAAAAGAGAAAAGTGAGATGAAAGAGAGAAAAAACGAAAAAATAAAAATTTAAAACAAACAAACAAAAAATTATAATGGTATTAAAAAATGGAAATTGAAGTTTAAAAAAAGAATAGTAATAATAATAGAATAAAAAGAATTAAAAAAAATTGAAACCATTGATAAGAAAGTTAAAGAACAACAACAACGTCAACTACAAAAAGTGAAAATAAAAATAAAAAAAAATACTAATAATAATCATTAAAAAAAAAAAAGAATAATAATAATAATAATAAATGCAGTCATAGAGCTCGATTAACTTCTCTTCCAGTAGGTGGAGCTATGCCCGCTGGGCCAGGCTTCTCCTCTTGATAGGTGGAAACCGATCACTGTGCCTCAGCTCTTCTTCCCATACTGTGCGAGTCTCCAGTCCTGAGTGCTTAGGTCCTTGTCTTGTGGTTCCTCAATCCAGGCCCCACTCGCCTGTGACGCTCACCACAATACTGGCTACACGCCGGGTCTGCTGCTCCTGGGAGCCCTGTTTCCCTGGATGCCTGGGCACACCCTTTCTGTTTTCCTCTCTCGGACCCTATGTTTGTAGGGCTTGGGGCTGAGGACCCCCAGCGAGTTTGTTTGCCCTCAGGTAGCAACTCCCCTGGTAGCTGGTGCAAAGGACCTCTGTTGTCAGTCCTGGTGGGAGCGATAACCGCGTTTTTGGGCACCGCGCTGGTCCACGACCTTAGCAGCGCCGCCGCGGCCTCCGCTGCTCCTCGGCCCGGTGCCTAGCTCCTGGGGCCCAAGCGGCTGCCGCTGCGGCTCTCCAACCCCCTCCTCCGGAGCACGGGTCCCCTCGCAGGGGGATGCCCAACGACCCCAGAGCAGGCTCTGCCCCAAGGTGCAGCAGGGAACAGGCGACCGAGGCGCTTGAGGCCGTGGTCCAGCCTTCAGAGGACAGGGCTCGGCATGCAGCCCAATTCCAGTCTCTAGATGTGGCTGCTGGACCGTGTAGACAAGGCCATCAAGGCAGCATGCCGAAAGCAAATGGCGGCTCCCGCGGAGTGGGTTTTCGGCCCCGAAACCCCAGCCCAGCCAACAATTTCAGACCACTAACTCTCCCTGTATAGACATTATTCAAAAAAAAAAAAAAAAAAAAAGGGCGGGGTGTACTGAGCTTTCTTTGCCTCAGGTACTTAAGATCCACTGCTGATTACCCATTCAGCTTCTCCGCAGGGGGCGAAGTGAAAGAGGAAGCATATGGGCTCAAAGCGCCCGTGGCTCTGAACAGGAAAGCCCGGGAGCCAAGAGTCTTTTTTTCAATCTCTTTGTTTTTTCTGCTGCTTGTTCGGGTGGTTCACTACAGACTAATGGTGAAAGGAGCTCTAACAAGCTGCGCAAAGTCTCTATTAAAGCCGCTACTCTGAGCACCAGTTTCAGCACTTCAGCAACCCCCGTATGCAGCCCAGTTCGCTATTTCATAAAGGCTTGGTTAGATTCCCTTCACGTCGCCTCCTGCGCTGGGTGGGTGGGGGGCTGTTTGGCGTGCGGGCGGGGACCCTTATCGCAGCGCTGGGCCCGGCCGCCTGGGGCTGTTTGCAGAACCGGGCAGGCGGCGCCGGAGGCGCCGTTTGGCGGCGGCTGGCAGTGAGACTGAACCCCTGCACCGCGTGGCCAAGATTCACTCGTCTAGGACAAACTGTCACCTCTGATAAACTTACTGATTCCCGGCAGGTCTCCTTTCCACGGAATTTTGCTAGAAGTCCCTCCGTAGGTAGATTCTAGGTGTATTAATGGGTCTTTCTGAACGCGTTACTGTGGAGATACTGAAAATACTGCTTCTTCGCCGGCCGCCATGTTGGGTCTCGGGGAATACATTTTTAATGATCTATTGCACCGTGTGGTAATTATATAGTTACTAATAGTGCATTGTGTATTTCAAAATTGCTAAGAGAGTGAATTTCAAATGTCTTACCACAAAAAAGTAAATAAGTGAGGATGTGGATAACATGATTAGCTTGACCTAATCATTCCATATTGTCTACATATTCAAAAACATCACATGGCGTCCCATAAATATCTGGTTATGATTCGTCAATTAAAAACAATGAAAGATTTAATGAGAATAGCGTTTTTATATTTATTTTTTAATTATAATTAGATACAATATCTTTATTTTATTTATTTGTTTTTATGTGGTGCTGAGGATCAAACCCAGGCCCTCACATGTTAGGCGAACGCTCTACCACTGAGCCACAGCCTCAGCCCCAGAATAGCATTTTTTTTAAATGTCCAAAACATACAAAGAACTCTTAAAAGTTAATAATAAATAAAAGATAACCTGGTTGAAAAATGGGGAAAAGGTCCTAACTGACAACTCACCAAGAAGATATATACATAGTGAATCAGCATATTTTCATATCTCCGCCTCATATGTCACCAGGGACATGTAAATCAAAACAAGGTGATACCACAACACACCTATTAGAATGGGCAAAATCAGGAACACTACCAGACACCAATTACTGGTGAGGATGTGGAGAAACAGGAGTTCTCCTCACTGCTGATGGGAACGCAAAATGTACAGCCACTTGGGAAGGCCGTTTGGTGGTTTATTACAAAACTAGATACATTATTATGATACGACGCAGCAATTTCACTTCTTAATATTTACCCAGAGGGGCTGAAAAGTTACATCTATACAAAAACCTACACAAATACATTTATAGCATCTTTGTTCAAAATTGCCAAAAGTTGGAAGCTACCTTGATCCTTCAATAGGTGAGTGGATAAATAAACGAGGAATGTTATTTGTTGCTAAAAAGAAATGAGCTATGAACCCATGAACAGATGCAGAGGGAACTTCAAGGCACATTACTAAGTAAAAGAAGCCTCTCTGAAATGGCTCTTACACTGTGTGATGCTGCTCTGGGCACAGACCGGCCGCAAACCTGAGCCAGCCTCCAAGGCTCCTCCTTCACCTGATCCTTGCAGTCGTGCCAGGAAGATCCCTGACATGTCACTCAGAGTAACAGGCATGAGTCTATTAGACCAGCCAGGGAAGGAAGAAAGGGGTCACTCTGAAGGGAGATAACTAATCCTCTCAGAGAGGAGAGGGATGGTGTGTCCCTTCTGCCCTCCAGTATTAATGGGGTCAGGGGGAATACCAGGGAAGTTTCTAGAAAGCCCCACGCAGGTCTACCTCCTGACTTTCAACTGACAGCAGAAGGACATCAAATTTTCAAGCACCCACTGATCATGACAACTCTAGGTGACTTTGGTCCATGCTGATGGGTTCTGATTGGAACCATTCTTACAGATTTTATAATTAGGGGGATTATCCTTCTCTCCCTGAGTTCTAAAATCTGGTCTGTAAAGGGTCACAAAAGCTCACACACACACACACACACACACACACACACACACACCATCACTTTGGAGTAACTTGTGTTGTTGTTTTTTTTTTTTTTGGTTTTTTTTTTTTTTTTTTTTTTTTTTTAACCAGCATTTCAGGCCTGCATTTCTCCTGCAGAGAGCAGGCTATTTGCTGAGGAAGCTAACATATCCTGTCTATTGATCTAGGCAGAGCTGCAGGTAAATTGCTTTTAAAAAGAGAGAGCACATGGGAGTCAGCACAGTGGGCCCATTTTATAGAATTATTCACTTAACCTCATGTTCCCACTACTCCCATCTGTCTGTCCCCTATGGATATCAAGTATATGACCTTGACATTCTGGGGCGGGGCGGGGGACATATACTGTAAAATTGTGGTGGTTACCAGAGGTTGGAGGGAAGACGAAATAAATGTGGAGCACAGAGGAATTTTAGGGCAGTGAAATCATTCTGTACGATACTGTAACGGTGAGCACATGCCATTATACATTTGTCCAGAGGAGTGTACATCACCAAGAGCAGACCCTAATATAATCCATGCACTTTGGGTGGTAAGGCTGGGTCAAAGTAGTCCAGCAATTATAGATGTCCCACTCTGGTGAGGATATTGATAATGGGAGACACTATGCATGTGTTGGGACAGGAGGTACTCGCAAAATCTCTGTACTCTGAACCTACCTGCTCCTGAGAGATAACAATGAAAATTACACTAGAGTCTTTTTTAAAAAAAATTGTTTTTTTAAAGGGCTGGTGGTGTGATTGGGGATCAGGGGAGAACGAGGCAGGGAAGTCCAGGCAATTACTTCGGCAGCCATCACGGGGACTAATCTGAGAATGAGGATAGGCAGAAAAAATCAATGAGGACATGGTGGCAGCAGTGTAGGCAGGAGATGCTCGACCAGAACTAGAGCAGGAGAGTGTGAGTAACTCGGGGATTGACAGGAAATACATATGTGGTCTTCTTGCTTTTGCTCCTGGACACTGCTTCCAAATCCCTCGGAGTCTCTGAAGTGATGGGTCTTTGGAGATGCTCTGGGATGGCTGGGGCTCTTGGACAGCCTTGGTATGGTGTTGGTTGCTAGGGAACCTGTGATTCGAGGGGTGGAACTTCAAGCCCACCTCCAAGGAGGAAAGAGGGGGTGAAAGCTAAGTGGATCGCCAATGACCAATGATTCCACCAGCCATGCCTACATTCCAAGTCTCCATAAAAACCCAATAGGACAGAATTCAGTGAGTTTCCAGATTGCTGAACACACTGGAATGTGGAGAGGGTGGTACACCCCAACCCACAGGGTCAGATGCTCCTGTGCTGGGGACCTTCCACATCTTGCCCTTGATATGTCTTCACCTGACTGTTCATTTGTATCTTATAAAATGTCCTTTGTAATAACCCAGCAAATGTTCAGTAAAGTGTGTGTCCCTGAGTTCCATGGGTCATTCTTGCAAATGATCAGATGGAAGTGGCCAGCTGGTCAGAAGTGCCGGAAGCCTGGATTTAGGATTGGCACCAAAAATGGGTTCATGAATGAGCCTTTAACTCATGGGATCTGAGGCCTCCCCAGGCAGACATTATCAGAATTGAGTTAAATTGGAGGACATCCAACTAGGGTTTGCCTGAACACCAATGGGTGAAAAAAAAAATGTTCACATTTCTGGTCATGGTGTCACCAGAGGTTGAAGGAGTTCTTAAAAAGGGGACCTTGACTTAAGACAAGTGGGATCTTAGGCATATATGAAGGAAAAGAATTTCAACATGGGCCAATTAGACAGGACAGGGACTGGATTCAGGAAAGCAGAGACAATGAACATTCAAAGGAGAATGCAGCTCTCTTGAGAGAAGTCCTCCTTGGTCTGGGTTCTAATACTTCTAGAGGAACAGCAGCTAGGAACAGGACTGGAGGTGGGGCCGAGGCAGAGTAAAGCAACTTTCCAATCAATTTTTCCAGCACTTGTGCAAAGCCTCGGGTTAATTTTTGAAGATAAGCGAATGGGTCAAGGGCTCAGGCTGGGTTGCCCAAGAGGTGCTTGCTCTGTGTTCCGACAGTTGATGGGCACTTGTTTTGAGACTCACTATATCTCTCTATATATTGAGGATTCGGGAAGACGTGCATTTTTACACACAAGCATGATGCCTGGAGCAGAGGTGGAGGCTGAAGTCGGGGGACTTGTCCTTGACAACTTGGTTAAAACAGAAGAGTGGGGGACTGTTGAGAGCCACAGCCAAGCAAACTTCCAGATGATTGGCTCACCGTAGCCCCAGCAAGCTGCCAGATGATTGGCTCCTCTGCGGTGATGCTCATTGGGCTGTTTCCCTGCCCTTTCAGACCACGGAGCTGCTCATTGGGGGACTCTTTTGGCTCCGCCCACACGACCCAGCCAATCGGCCTCAAGAGCAGGAGGGGGGGTTGAGAGGCTGGTGGGAAGCCGGTGGTGGCAGTTGGGCTCTGAGGGAATTCCTGGGGAGCTCCTGTGGTGTGGTGTGTGTGTGTGTGTGTGTGTGTGTGTGTGTGTGTTTTCTAAAAATAAAGTTCCTTTCTGCTTGACAAGTGGCTTGAATTGTGCCCAGCCAGACTGTGGCAGGGGACATCTGCTGGGCAGAACACACAGAAGCAGGAAGGACGTCAACCTTGAGGATCACCAATACCCAGAATGGGCACAGGACAAGAAGTTCCTCCAGGAAGAGCAACTGGGAAAGAAACAGGATATCATGGAGCTGTGGGATCCCAGGGAGCAGTGGGTCTCAGACAGGAGAGTGCATAAGTCTAGGGGGGCTGCCATCATAAGGTACCACAGCTTGGGCAGCTTCAACAATGGAATATTTTGCCACAGTCCTAAGAACCAGAAGTCCAAGATCAAGATGTCATCAGGATTGGTTTCTCCTGAGGCCTCTGTCCTGGACATCTTCCCGCTGTGTCCTCACACTGTCTTCCCTCTGTGTGCTTCTGTGTCCCGACCTCCGCTTCTTATAAGGACACCATGATGACATAGGCACCCATGTTGTGATGTCACCTTGGCGAGCCTGCAGTAATCAGCTATTTGATCATTTCATCATTGCTATGTAGTATGCTTTTCATGTGATTGACATTTAAATCTGCAGACCCCAGTGGAGCAGATTACCTTACCCTCCAGAACAGGGTTGGGCCTCGTCCAATCAGCTGAAGGAACCCTGCCTCAGGACTACAATACAGAAATTCTGCCTGAATCTCCAGACTCCTGACTCAAGTTTTCAAGGTCAACACTTACCTGAATTTGTGGGCAGTTGGTCTGCCCTGCGCATTTCAAATTTGCCACCCTCAATAAATATGAGAGCCAACTCACAAAAGTAACACAGATAGATAGATAAATGATAGATAGATAGATAAACAGATAGATAGACCCTGTTGGCCTTTTTTTCTGAAGAACACTGAATAATATATGTGATCAACATTGCCCAAGGTCAACAAGAAAGGTCAGAGAGCAAAGGAAAAGTTAACAGGTGCCCTATTAATACCCACCTACCTAAAAGAAGGACAACGGGGAAGAGCCTGTGTAATCTGCACTTGGGGCTGGGCACCAGTTGGTGGTGTGGGACCATGATACTGTGGCTTCTCACCAGTGAAGGAAGGGTGCTGGGGAAGGCGAGAGTCCTCTTTCCAGGACAGCTCTGGGTGTGGGTGGGTGAAGGCTTCATTACATAATTTCAAAGCATCCAAGGAAAATCCACATTGACAATCGACATTGACTCCTTCTTGCAGGCTTTCAGAGACTGGTCAGTCAACCCCTCTGAAAGCAGAAATGAGATCTTACGTGAGATACTACCATGGAGATGGTGTTGTGTTCTTGGCTCTCGTGCTCTCGCATGAGAGGATTTTAAGCAAGACACAAGACTTAGTGAAAGCATAACAAAGCTTATTAGAAGGTAAAGAAGAAAGGGGAAAAGACTCTCAAGGGAGCAGATTGGGTCCTTCCAGAGAGAAGATCAACTGACCATTCACTTTTTTTGTGAGCTCAGTTTTATTGCGCAGAAGGGGAAATTCCTAGAGTCCTGCCCAAGTGCCAATGTCTTGGCTGGGCACAGAATCACGAGCCACCACACAGCTTTGTAGATTCAAACAGCAATTCTTTATTCCTGAACTCACACCGGCCTCCACACACGCTCTGGAGCAATCCCAGTTCTTCTGCCCCCAATTCACCTACTCCACGAGGCTTTTTTCCAATCTCCTTTGAATCTCACGAGAACTCAACGGGAACAAGCAGCAGGAACACCCTAATCCCGGCAGCAATAATCTTCAACCTCAAACTTCCCTAAAACCCCTGTTGTCTTAAACCGGGAACGCCCTAAACCCAAGGACCGGGATACTTCCTCAAACCTGATCAGCTCTAAACCCGGATCCACCTTCCTTGAGCAAGGTCACCTTACATGCAATGTCAACAGGGAAATCCATTTAACATGGGGTACGCTAGCAAGGAAATTTCGATGCGTCATTTCTACTTGGCAATGGCCCTCAGCACCCAAGCCTCACTCCTAGCTCTTGACTGTTTCAGATGTCTGAACCCCCAGACATGTTTCTACCTAAAGGAGACTCTCAGTCATTTGGGTTTTCCTTTAAGGTCACAGAGGCCCCCCCCCCCCCCCTTATCCAGTCTGACCTGAATCAAGGTTGCGTGTGTTCTTTTTATTGCTAGAGGGATTTTTGGTCCTGCCTTGCTCAGCCCAGAGAAGGCAGAACAGTCCTGAACATGCCAGGATGTAGTCAAGGGTTGTAGCCTACAGTTCCACTTCCAAACCAGAGCTGGCTCAGGAAGGCCTCCGGTGAGGGCTTCGGTGCTGAGAGTCAGCAGGCTCAGCCTGTAGCGCTGACCGTTTAAACCCGTGTTCCCACCATTCTGCTCTACCTGCTCCCTGTCACTTTCACAACTTTCCTCATTACTCCACCTTATGATTGTTTTCCAGGACTGGGAATTGAACCCAGGACCTTGCACGTGCTAGGCAAGCACTCTACCACTGAGCTAAAAGGACACCCCCATTCCTTTTTATTTTATTTTTTTTAATTTTGAGACAGGGTGTCACGAAGTTGCACAGGCTGGTCTCAAACTTGGGACCCTCTTCTCAGCTCCTGGAGTGGCTGGGATTATATGTGCATGCCATCAGGCCCCACTTTGCCAGCTCTTTTGACGTATAAGTTACATGCAATGACATGCACCAGTTTTACATACACCATTTCATGAGTTCTGACCAATGCTCCTAATCATACCACCAGCACCACAATCATAATATAGAACATTCTAGCACCCAGAAAGCTTCCTGGTGCCCCTTTGTAGTCACACACACACACACACACACACACACACACACATTAGTGGAATCACATAAAAAATCACAAATTTGGAACACTTCATGAATTAGTCATCCTTGCCCAGGGGCCATGCCCATCTTCTGCATCACTCCAGGGTCAGTAACTGTGCTGCAGAAGTGAGCGCTGTTTGGGGTCTAGCTTTTTGCACTTAGCATCGTACCTTTGAGATGCATCCATGTGGTTACAGCATCCACAGTGCATTCTTCAGTGTACTAAGCAGAGTGTCCTTGTGTGGATACAGCAAACTGCCTTCCAGTTACCCACTGTACATTTGGGTTGTTTCCCCTCTTTGTCTATTATGAATAAGGTTCCTGCAGACATTCAAGCACCTGCCTTTGTGTGGACGTGCATCTTCTTCTCTTTGGGGTAAATACCTGGGAGTGAGATTGACGGATCACAAAGTAAGTGTATATTTAACTTAATAGAAACTGCCAAGGTGTTTTCCAAAATGGTTAGCTGTGATTTTGAACTTGCAACAGGAAAAAAAGAGATAAATTTTAAAAAAGAAAGAAAATCTTGCAATTATTTAGTTAAAATCAACAAGAGAACTATTTAAAAGAAGAAAAACAGTTTGCAATTAGAAGTGGGTTCCAAGTCTAGGTGCTACCCTTTATTGTGGGCCACAAAATCAAGAATTGACTGTAATTTAACTTCTTTGAGTAAACATAATTTGTTACACGCACAATTATCAATTATTTTCAGACTTCAAATCTGAGTGTGCAAAAAAATGCATTCTTGAGATATTCCTTAGGTCGAATTAATTTGGGCTCAAGTTCAAATTCCCTGGACTAGAAGGAAACACACCTCAGTCATTCTTAGGGCTCTTTTCCGCCAGGGTCTTACCTGGGGCCAAGACAAAGAACGGGGTCCAGCAGTTATCAGCCCTGGCACCTCTGGGACGCCAGTGGGCCAGGGCCGGCTCATTTCCCTGTGCCAGAAACTCACTAAGGTTTCTCAGCCAGTCCTGGAGGACTGATGACAGCAGGCTGGCCTGATGTCAGGTGTCCTTGACACTCCGGAGATTCTTGGGACACAGGAATGTTAGATAAGACTGGGAATCCCTTAAATCTTTCGCCTCTGTGGATTTCTCGCCCCTGGGAGCAGGATGCAGTTAAAAAAAAAAAAAAAAGCTATGTTAAAAAAAAAAAAAACTATGTAAAAAAAAAAAAAACAGGAAGGGGAAAGAGTTTGGGGTTAACTTCTACTTTCTGCCCAAGTAACCTGTTAGCTGTTTGAGATGGAGAAGAGAAACAGAAAGATGAATGGAGAGAGAACACACATCAGTGCAATACAGAGTGAGGTGTGTAATGCGCCCATGTGAACGTGGCCAGATTCTAAATGGAGCCCCTGTGGCAAACCCTGATCCATGGAGCCAGGGAAGAGATCTCACTCACAATTTGCCTGACAGCAGGAACTCTCAAGGCACAGTTAGCAGCACAGGGACAGCTAAAGGCTTCTACAAGAACAAGCCCAACACATCGACTTGCAAACCCAACGCAATGAAACCAGACCGAGTTTTGCCTGCTAACTGCAACCACTTACCAGGCGGAGCTCATCAGCTCCTGCATAACTCGGGGAGTGCCAAGGACCTTTCTCTCAAACACCTCACATAGTTTTTATTTATTTTCCTAATAAAACCCCAAGCTTTCCTTCATTCCTCAGGCCATAGAGGCCACCCCAACCAGAGGAGGCGTGTTCCAAATTGCAATTTGTTTGTCAATTTAAATTTAAAAAAAAAAAGAAATCTACAAAGAACACTGATATTTATTTGGGAATATCAAAGCATTGCAATGAGAATACCCACGTCATAGTAAATTATGGGCACATTCACAGAGGTTGAAGCAGAGAGAAGTTTTTCAAAACACAAATGAGGTGATTATATCTGTTTTCCCCCCCTGATATTAGGGATTATAACCAGGGGTACTCGACCACTGACCTACATCCCCCATCCTTTTTTTTTTTTTTTTGAGACAGAGTCTCTCTCTAAGTTGCTGAAACTGGCCTCGAACTTGGGATCCTCCTGCCTCAGCCTCCCGAGTGGCTAGTATTACAGGCATTACCATGTATATTTTGAAACAAGGGAGTGGCAATCAGCCCAAGGTGGAACAGACAGCTGCTGGGCAGATGTCCTTGTAGAAGTACTTTATGGTATAAGGTTGCAGTGACCTCTGTGCAAGCCTGTGCTTCTGATGACCTTTTGTGACAATCATTGTCAGGCAATGGTGACAAGGAACGCTTTCTTCGTAACTGCTCAGCTTTGTTGACTTTTTTGTTAGGGTGGGTACAAGTGACTCCATTTTGATTCTGACAAAGTTCACACTATTCTTTATTCTCAAATAAAAGTTGCTTTATTGGAAATCCATCTCTGTATTTTTTTTTTATTTTGACAGTTCATAATCATTCATGATTTTGAAAGCTAACAAAAGGAACACACACAACTACCAGAAATACTGATACAGAATGGATAAAGGAACGCACATGCTGTCTGCTCATGTTCTGTCGGCTGGAGGATGATGATAACTTTCAGAAAACACTTCAGCCCCCTGAGCCCCAGATTGCTCACCGAGAATCAGCAAGCATCCCTAACTCAAGAAAGACAAAGTCTGCAGGCTGCAACTGGCTGAAGCTGAGCGGAGAATGGGGAGACTCAAGAAGGATGGGAACTTCTAGAAGGGAGAGGTCATCTGTCAGCAATGGCAAACTGGGGTGGGCATTGGGGTTTTCTTCCATGCTAGATTCTCAGCTTCTTCATGCATGAGAGAGACAGAGAGTAGAAGTGAGTCTTGGATAGAGACATTGAGAAAACTGTGGACAAGGAAATTGCAGGTGCATATACAATCAGAGTGCATGACCCATCGCAGGTGCTGATCATCCAATCCCACATTCAGGAGGTGATCACGCACGGTGCTTGCAATATCATCTCAGTGCACAGTCTGGGGCTATCCCTGCCAAGCACTATGAATTGGTGGCAGTGGAACCTCACTGGGCAGGTGACTTTCAAGGACCTGAGAGTCATTTGCAATTCTACCTGACTTCGTTTAGACTCTCACAGCCCAGGACTCATTACCTCCATCTTGCCAGATCCATGGGATCCTCACCCCCATGGAATCGCTCAGCAGCCCTCCTGGGCAGGTGGACCCTCCTCCTGACCCATCCCTTTCTCTTGGCTTTGAGACAGGTAATCCTGGCTTCTGTCTTTGTCCAGACACACTTTCTCTCTGCTGGCCCAGAGACCACATTTAACTGGTGGCATTTTGCACAGCCTGACCTTCTTCCAGTGTCCTCCAGGACGGTGACTAGGTCACCTGCTTCAAGCACCATCTCCTTCCTGACCAGCTGCTGTTTTCCTCCTCCCTAGAGGGCAAAGGTCACTTGTCCTGACCCATTTGTTAGATTCCCCCAGTCAGCAGGCACAGTGAGGGGTGCAGGGAAATCCGATGGAGCCACAGAGTGTCTTGTGTTCTCTTCTCTTGCCTCCTTCCTGACAATCAGCCCTTTCCTTCCTTTTGCTCTTTTATGAATTTTTGCTCTTAATCTGGTTGTTCACACTGTGGGGTTTTAGAGGGAGAAAGGTTTTGAGATTAGACTTCCTTCAGCCCATGTTAATCAGCGGTCAGAGACCATGTGAATGCTCTCTTTGAATTAAAAACGATCTTACTGAAGGAGGACACGTTGCTATGTTATCGCAGAAAACAGCCTTAGTATCATTTTCTCTCCCAGATCTGATCACAGCTTGTGATGGCACATTTTTTTCTGGGAAATTATTTTTTAATTTTCTTCCATTAGTTGGAAATTCTAACTAATGAAGGCAAAGACTGTATCTGCATCGTGGCAAAATGTCTGACACATGGTAAGTGTGTAAGGTAGGTTTGTTGGATGAATTAGTCAATCAAATGATCAGTCTATTACTGGGACTAAGTTATCCTCTCCAGCATATAGTAACCCAGTGACAGTTGATCATGCCCCGTCACCATATTGATGTGAATGAGTGAGTGTGTGAGTGTGTGCATGTGGGTCTGTGTGCATGTGTGAAGTTATCATCAACAGGCCATTGGAGTTCTTATGATATACCAGAAACTCTTTCCTATACCAAGGGGAGCGGATTCAAAATGTGACTCCTTCACATCTTTGTCCCCATACAGCTTCTGGGGTAGAAGAGACAGTATTTAGTAAGTGCCATTTCAAAAGTACAGGCAAGTTAGCAGGGCGCAGTGGCACATACCGGTAATCCCAGCTGCTCAGGAGGCTGAGGCAGGAGGATCATGAGTTCAAAACCAGCCTCAGCAAAAGTGAGGCACTAAGCAATCAGTGAGACCCTGTCTCTAAATAAAATATAAAGTAGGGCTGGGGATGTGGCTCAGTAGTCATGTGCCCCTGAGGTCAAACGCTGGTATCAAAAAAAAAAAAAAAAAGTACAGGCAAATGGATAGTCCTGGTGTTCCATGGCACATAGGGGTTGTAGGGTTGCTATAGTTGACAACATGGTATTATATATTTCAAAATTGCTAGAGGAAAGGATTGAATTTTCTTACAACAACAACAAAATATAAGCCATGACTACATGTTACATATCCTTGAGTAATTATTACACAATGTATATATGAACCCCCATAAAAATGCACTATTAGGGCTGCAGTTATAGCTCAGTGGTAAAGCACTTGCCTAGCACATGTGAGGCGCTGGGTTTTAACCTCAACACCACATAAAAATAAATAAATAAAATAAAGGTATTGTGTTCATCTACAACTAAAAACATTTTTTTTAAAAAAATGCACTATTATTCTGATGCCAGATACTAAGATAATGTATTTTTCATCCCTAATATTATTAACTAAAATCATGTGGGAGCAAGGGATGATTGTTCATGAATTTAAGAAAGCTTGGGTAAAAGAAAGGAAAGAAGAAAATCCTTTTGTGTACGTGTATGGGTGTGTGTGTGTGTGTGTGTGTGTGTGTGAGTGCGCATGCACACGCAACTGGTGATTGAACCCAGGACCCCATGCATGCTGGGCAAGCACACTACCACTGAGCTACATCCCCAGCCCAAGTTTATAGAACCCAGGACATCTGGCAACCCTTTGATAACATCAGAGCGTGTAATGCCTGTGCATCACATAACTCCAAACATGTAACTTGCTGTGATGTTTAACTTGCAGAAAAGTAATGTTTGTCTAAAGAATCATAGGAACTCACCCCAGGACCCCAGGAGGTCAAGGTCAATTGCAATGTGACAGCAGGAGTGGGGGAAACATGTCCTGGGTGAAGAAGGTCCGCTCAGCATGCAGTCTTCTTGCTCTTTGTCCCAGTATAAACATAACTTTCAAAATTAACTCAACTAAACATAATGTGTTTTTTAAAGGCACAAACACTATGTTTATCCATCTAGGTCTTTCACCAGCGGAAACCTTCTCTACTTGTTATATACACCTTGTCTTATAAGGAACAAATGAAATATTTCTTTTCTAGACAATTCTTTATTCAGCTACCTCCAATCTCTAATTAAGCATTTGTCTCAAAGATCCCAAGCTTTGGGCTGGGGATGTGGCTCAAGCGGTAGCGCGCTCCCCTGGCATGCATGCGGCCCAGGTTCGATCCTCAGTACCACATACAAAGATGTTGTGTCCGCCGATAACTAAAAAATAAATATTAAAAAAAAAAAAGATCCCAAGCTTTTAAGAAGAAGCATGATGTCTTAGTTTCCTGTTCGTACAACAAAATACCTGGGATTTGGGTAGTTCGTAAAGAACAGAGGTTCATTTGGCTCACAGTTCTGGAGGCTGAGCAGGTCAAGAGCATGGTACCAGTATCTGGTGAGGGCCTTTGTGCAGCGTTACAACATGGCAGAGGGCATCACACAGTGAGGCAGAGCAAGATCCCCAGCTCAGATCCTCCCCTCTATTTTTTTTTTAAAGAGAGAGTGAGAGGGAGAAAGAGAGAGAGAATTTTTTAATATTTATTTTTTAGTTTTTGGCAGACACAACATCTTTGTTTGTATGTGGTGCTAAGGATCGAACCTGGGGCCGCATGCATGCCAGGCAAGCGGGCTACCGCTTGAGCCACATCCCCAGCCCCCTCCCCTCTATTTTTGGTACTGGTACTCTCTTCCTGTTCTTATAAAGCCACTAATGCCATCATAGGGACCCCGCCTTCAACACTTGATCAATGCCTAATTACTTCCTAAGGCTCCACTTTAAGATACCATCAGCATATGAATTTAGAGATGATGTTTCCAATGCGTAAACTTTGGGGGGACACATTCACACTACATCAAATTGAGTGTATTAAAACCTGATTGCTTTAAGCAAGTGAATAAGACTATTATTCTCCAGAGTTAATCTATAAACTAGGACTTGGTCAGCTGCATCCAAATCACCTGGGGGGTAGGGGGCCGGATTTATGACAATGAGATGCTGAGGCTCTCTGATTATGTAAACATACCATATAAATAAATGTGTTGTGCTCCTGAAGGGGGAGGCACTCATTTTGATCAGTTATATATTGTCAGGGCCCAAAACATGATACTCCAAAAAAATGGCACCTTGGCAGGCTGAGGGCTTTGAAACCAAGGATGTTGAGAATGTCTCAGAAGCCAAAGCTTTCTCTCACAGTCTTATAACTACCTTTCTCATTCCCCCATCTCCTTCCCCAACACAGATCATTGAAACTAGAACTCCTCTCCCCCAGAACCTAGAAGAATCACTCTCTGACCTGTATCCATGAAAGTAGGTCATAAGACCCTCGTGTGACAGCTGTCCTGCCTTGTACCCAGAAAGAGGAAATGCTGTCACACAGGCCAGGAAGAATCCGAAGGAGCAGGCCTTGCTGAAGATCCCCCCAGTTACTACCATAGATCAAACCCTTCCTGTCTCATTTCTCTACAACTCTCCCTTCTTTGACCAGACTTGGCATAAAAATAGAGTTCTCCCAGGGTCTTTGATTCCTCAAAAGATTCCTATTTCTGGTGAAACTTTAAATAAATTTCTTATGCTTTTCTTGTGTTAATTTGACATTGATAATAAATAATCAAAGGCAGGCAGAGAAATGATCAGATAAACTCCAAGGACTTTTCTAGTCATGAACATTATAGAACGTGAGAAAATATTTACTATGATAGTAAAATTTGTTTAAGCTTTGCTTTTATTCATACTTCTGAAGTGAAATCCCTCAGGATTCCCTACAAAAGAGACACAGCGCACTCTTCTTTTTCATTATGAAGTGTTCCTTCTTTAAATTTCATTCATTTTTATGATTAATTCCACATTGTGACTTTGTGGAACAGGCTTATGTAGACCTAAAACAGAGGGTTTTGGTAGATGGTGCTCTGAAAATGTGGAGCTCATCTAAAAGTTTGCATTCAGCCCCTTTAGACACAATGAATTTTGAACAATACCAACAGAATACACAGCACTGTTGCTGATAGTTACACAGAAACCTTTTTCTCCTTAATGTCCAATACATCACTAACACAGAGTCCAAAAAAAAAAAATCATGATCTTCCCATAGTATCCTCTTTAATAATCACTGTTATTACCTATCATTTCCAAATCTAGCTAATTTTCCTTTTAACTGAGCATCTAAATGATCTGAGAAAATTGTACAGATTTGGGCACACATTGGGATCTCCAGAGATTGATCCCCTAGGACCCTGAAACTATATTGGCTGTCCTGTATATTGACAAAACTTTAACAATCAAAGGTCATTTATCCGGTATTGGCTATAGGATCAGGGCTGTGCCAGTTCTACTCAGATTGGAAGATGATGAGACACAGAGGAAAGGTGTCAGTTCTTCTCCTTGGTTCACTCGTTGGCTAAGTACAGATAACATATAGATGTGCACCCCATGCCCAACACACCCCCATGCAGCGAGCCTGTCTCCTGCACAGGTGGGGATGCGTCTTGGAAGGAATGAGGGTATTGGCCTGAGGAAGCTGCTGGGAATTGAGGATGAAAGGCCTGTGGTCGGATAGTACAGAGGACATGTTAGGATTCAGAGGATGGACACAGCCAGGCGTGGAACTCCAAGAGGGAGCCAAGCAGCTGGGGATCTAGTATTTTGCCTCCTGCTGGAGAATCAAGGCCAGGGTCACAGTTGTCTTGAAAAAAGATGGTATGAGCAGTGGATGGATAATATTCCTGGGCAGTATGCATGGTCAGCACCTCCCCGGGGTCCAGCAGCAATAGCCATGCCAGGGACACTTGACCCAGTCACTTATACAACCAGGTTTGACTTCATCCAGATCAGCCAAAGAAGTGACTGGTGAGCCCACTCTGAGGTTTCTCAAGATTATTTCCATTCACAATTGTTAAGAAATAGCTGTGCCTGAAGTTTGTCCCTGGACATATTTTTACTTGTAATAATGCACCCCCCCCCAAATAAAAAAAAAAAAACAGGCAGGACCTCATTGCCTACCCGGGAAAGGTTACTTATCTCCTGAGACTCCCATAAAGATTCAGCAGTACCAGGCCAGCCCAACTGGGGACAGAGTGGATGTGCCCGAGTTGAGGTGCAGAAAGCCTAGCACTAGGTCTCTGCAGACCCAGAGGAGGGGATCAGGGTACCTAGGAACATGGCCAAAAATGATCCTGCCAGGAAAACTGTTGGTGCAACTTGGAGGCTCACTGGGAAAACACATCACATTTGAAAGTCCTCAGGGGCTGTGGAGTCACCCTGGGGACTTGCGACATTGGAGAGGATTCTAGTGCTTCTCTAAAATGTACCACAGGGCTCAATTTCCCAGCTGAAGTTTCCATCTCAGTCTTGAAATCCCTCTCGGATGCCTGGGTTGACCGCGTCCTCCATGAACACTCACTGCCTGAACTCGGGTGGTCGCGATTGTTGTGAGGTATATTTAAATAAGAGAAAGTCCTTCCTTTGAGTGGTCATCTGCCACCTAAAGCTTCCAAGCACTGAATTTTGTGTCAGTTGGTAGGATTTTTATGAAAGTGTGTGTGTGTGTGTGTGTGTGTGTGTATGTGAGTGTGTGTGAGTGTGATTATACACACATATCATGCCCGAGCCCTTGACCATCCTGTTTCTAGGACTCTGTGCTAGTTAAAGAGGAACTATGTGCAAAACAGAGTGTCTGCAGACTTCCATTAGCCCTGGAGTCTTGCTCCCTCGCCTGCTGTTCAAGAAGAAGTGGACCACCCATTGCCCAGGTGCTGTAGAGGGTGCCCTGCATTAAACAGGACCTTGGACTTGATGCTTCTGCCTTGACCATCTCATTTCTTTCTCTTGCTCTCAGGACAGGCCGACCACTCCATGGATACGAAGTGAGGGTAAAGTCAGGTTTCTCAGGCTCCCTCGGGTACCTGGGGCCAACTCTTCTGGCTATGGTAGGGAGGAGTGAGGACAGGAGGGTGTCCCTGGGTCCCCACACACACTCGGCTCATGGAATGGTCAATATACCCAGCCCCCTGCAGACCAGCTTCTGCTATCACCAAATCTGCAGAACCTGTCAAAAGCCCACAGCAAGGATGGTGACAGGCCGATGGCAGGTACCTTGGGCGGTGCCCATGGCAGGTGGATGCCATGAGCTCAAACATGGCAAGGACTGGATCCGCCCAGCCCCAGAAGCTGTAGTGTAGCCTGGTGTGGGGGGAGGGGCAGCTGGTAGGTCCCCGAGGGTGTCCTGCCTGGTGGGCTCCCAGTGGTGTCCTGCCTGCTTTTTGGTGGGCTCCAGGCCCCATATAAGTTGGCACAGCATGGCCACTGGGGAAGGATGCCTAGCAGGTCTATTCCAGGACCACAGACTACAGAGAAGGGGAACCTCACTTCCTCCTGGTTGAATGCAGGTGACAGGAGCCAGGGAAGTGGCAGCCAGAGAGGCTTTGGCCAGACTGACACTCCCGGGGAAGAGGAGGACTGGGCTCCCCGAACTGGTGCTGAAACCTTCCTCTGGCTGCAACCACCATTAGCAGCCTGGGGACTCCACTGGCCACTAAAGAGCTGGGGACACCTCCCAAATCATGAGTTGCCCACAAGACCAGTCCAAGCCCTGGGAGTGACAGATCCCTGGGCCAGCTCTTCCTTGAGGAATCAAGGGCTTCCGGAGACACTCAGATTCTCTCCCTGGGGAGGGGGTCCAGTGGAGCCCAGGGAGCCCTCCTGGAGACCATCGGGTGACCAGGGGCAGAGGACCTGACGTCTTGGAGAGGCTGTGACTATGGCGTGCTCCTAGGCCACACGGGGAAGCAGGAGGCCACACGGGCAGCAGGAGGCCACCCAGCCAGGCTTGGGCAGGTTCCTAGGATGCCCTTCCAGTTTCCCTAGGCTCCACCTGGATTCCAGATTCCACAGCCCAGCATTGGCCCCTCAGGGGGTTCCATGAGGTCTCCCTGCCACAGCCAAGGTCTCCATCAGGTCCCCTGTCACACCTACAGCTCTGCAGAGCAGCAAATCCTGGCTTGACCTACCCAAGACCAAGAGTTGGGAGTCAACCCCACCCTTTTCCCTTCCTCCCTCTCCTCCCCTTCCCCCCAGGGCCCTGAGCACAGACAGACTTCCAGTCCAGGCCACAGACAAAGCAGGGCAGGATTCAGGGCCCCAGGGGTTTTCAGGGAAGGGAGGAGGGTGCATCTGACTTTGTTGGCAGAGTCAGAAACTGTCACATAGACCTCATGATTCCAGAGGTCTGTGGGCCAGAGAACCACTCACACATGTTCAGAAGCCACACGGGAGAGAGTTCAAGGCAAAGATATTTGTAGCAGCAAACCCTGGAGCAGCCACAGACCCCGCACTGGAGAAGGGATAAAGAGGGATGTACACACAGTGGGCAGCAGGGTGAGAGGGAAGGCCAGCAGCAGCCATGCACGGGAGCAAAGGGGCCCAGAGTACTGTGGCATGAAAGAGTCAGGAGCAGAGGAAACGTCTAGTTCCAAAGCAAGACCACCAAGGGCACGAAAAAGACAGAAGCCAGGAGCAGGCAGGTCTGCTGGGTGGAGGGAAGGAGATGTGGTGACGTGGTCAGGGAGGCTTTGACAAAGTTGACAGATGACAAAGAGCTATTCAAGTCTGAGAGACAGAGTTCAGTAAGATTAAAAATCCCAAGGGACAAGAAAACAAGATAATATGTGCAATGCAGTGCTGTTATGATGAATAGAAATAACACATAAAGTGCTTGATATACAATAGTTGTCCTGTAATGGTGCTATTATTATGATTATTATGATTCCTTTATTCAAAGGGCATATGTGTTAGTCAGTTTCCTGTTACTGTAACAAAACACCTGAAAAAATCAACTTAATAGGAGAAAAGGCTTATTTTGGCTCATGGTCTCAACCCATGGTTGCTTGGACCCTTTGCTTTGGGCATGTGGCAACACAGTGCATCAAGGTAGCACATGACAAGGACATCTGTTCACCCCATGGTGGCTGGGAAGCAAAATGAGAGAAACAGAAAGGGGCCAGAGTTCCAATATCCTCTTCAAGGGTATGCCCCCAATAACTTGCTGCAATGGACCCCCAAAATGCTGTGGTTCAGAAAAGCAAGCTGGGAAGGTAGAACCTGTTACCTGGATCCTGGCTGACAGATAACAAATAAGCAAAGAAGGTAAAAAGGAAAAAATGAATTTACTTGTAGATTTGACTCAAACTGAAGAGAAGCAGTTAAACTGTCTCGGCTGGTAGCACACACCTGTAATCCCAGCAGCTCAGGAGGCTGAGGCAGGAGGATCTCAAGTTCAAAGCCAACTTCAGCAATTTAGCATGGCTCTAAGCAACTCAGGCAGATCTTGTCTCTAAATAAAATACAAAACAGGACTGGGGATATGGCTGTGGTTGAGTGCCCCAGGGTTCCAACCTGGTTTCAAAAGGAAAAAAAAAAAAAAAAAAGAAAAAGAAGAAGAAGTGGTTACAATTTATAGAAACAGAAGTCAGGAAATATACATAAGGGGATTTAGCTAGGCCGTGCTAACCAGAGAATATATCACAATTCCTGTTTTTCAGCCTTTGTTGGAATAGCCTGGGCTTTGGGAGAAAGTTTTCCCCTTCCATCAAGATGGAGAAAATAATATCCAGGAAGTTGGGAAGAAAAACATTTTAGGGCTCTTAATTTCAAAGGGGCTCTGTTACAGAATGAGTGCCAATCGACCCCACCCACCCTGCAGAGCTTATATAAAGAAACTAGCACAAGGCCAGTCTCCTAGGAAGCCCACAATAAGTTTCCAGCTTGAGGGGAAAACAAACCAAACCAAACCAAAAAAACAAAACAAAAAACCCATGGAAAAAAATGTTTTCCTTGTTAGCTTAGGAAAGAATTGAATGAAGGGGAAGAATAACCTCTTTCTTTTCTCCTGGGTGGCTTTTGTCCTCAAACAGGAATGTCTCCCACTGTTATCAATCCAGCAATAACACAGATGGGCTTTTGAAGTTGCTGGCCTGCAAAGTAGCTGAGAAAGTGAAATTCCTACATGAGCAAGCAAAAGAAGCTTCTCTTCGACTGACACAGCCTTTCGAGGCTCTCTGCCGATTCATTAAGGTTGTTTTCCTTCTGCAGATAGAGTGCTCCTTTTTGATTATTGAAGCCCTAGACATTTGAGGGATTTTATGAAAGGTTTTACCTCTGCCTTCCCAAGAGCAATGTTAAGACTCATAATGAGCTGGGTGCGGTGGTGCATGCCTGTAATCCCAGCAGCTACGGAGGCTGAGGCAGGAGGATGGCAAGTTCAAAGCCAGACTCAACAAAAGCAAGACACTAAGCAACTCAGTGAGACCCTGTCTCTAAATAAAATACAAAATAGGGCTGCGGATGTGGCTCAGTGGTTGAGTGCACCTGAGTTCAACCCCCCCGTAACCCCCCAGCTCCCCAAAAAGATTCATAATGTTTGATTCTTCAAGAGAGCAAGGAGACAGAAGGGATTCCTTCATCTAACCAGTGTCTCCCTGCTTACCTCCAAGTTAAGGGGGACAGACAGCAGCAGGGTCAGTCCTGAATTTCTGCTGCAGAGCCTCCTGGGATATGGGTTATGGAAGCAAAGTCTCAAGAGGGGACACATCTGTGCCCTGGTCCCCAGATCTCAATGTTCTCACTTCTGAAATGGAAGCTAAGTGTATCTACTCTACCAACTTCCCTGGATATTTGAGCAAATCGTAAAGTACAAGTATAGATTATGTACGAAGCTCTAAACCTTTTAAAGCAGCAAAATAATTCGCCTCCCCGCAGCTACACCACACCACAAAAGTTGAAGTCCTTGCTACGCGCTCTGTGTTTTTTGGTAAAAACATATTCTTCCTTGTTTTCTCATTCGACTAGAGAAAGTTTCACTGAGTGGCAGCGAAGCCAAGGATCCTGCCGGGACCCCTGCTGCCAGAATTGCCTACCTGCCCACCGCAGAAATAAGCAAACTGGATCAAACGAATAAAATTCATTCTTCCTTTTTCAATCGTTTGCTCATTTCCCAAGCAGGCAGGCGGCAGAGTCCAGCCAACCTGGATCCAGGCGGGCTCCCTGGTTTGGCTACTGGTAACATTACTATGGCCTCTTTCTTTCTTACCTAAGGAAGAACATAATATCAGACTCTGAAGAGCAGCAGCACCCGGGTCCCATGGAGTCGTGTGATGGCCATGAGGCTCTGAGGACCGGAGCTGGGTCTTGCTGTCAGGACCGGATTTGTATTCTCCACAACTGGCTTTGAGATCTGTGAGCTGCTTATCTCTCTAAGCCTCAATGGTCTCATCCGTCTAGTGGGGATTCACAAGGACAGTACCTACCCACAGAGTGAAGAGGGGGTGAGGTCTCTGTTGGAGGGTTGCTCTAGTGCCGCACTCAGATCTTCTTCCTCAGCTTCGGAGTGATGGCTGTCGATCACTTCCACCTGAGACATTCCCCCAACTTGACCTTGGGTCAAAGGGAGACTCTACCCAAAGTTGCAAACCTTCAGAGGTATTGGAGGGAGAAGAGGGCTTGCTTGCCTACTTTGAAAGGTAGATGTAGGAGTTTAAAGACCTACTTCCTGCTTGCCTCAGCTGGGGACAATTCTGAAGGTCATCCCAGCCCAGAACCCCTGTGCCTTATTAGGAATGGCTTAGGTCTTTTTCATTATTATATTGTAATTAAGCTTCTCCCTCTGGCCGCATTCTACTTTTTTCTCTAAATAAATCAAATGAATTCTTTAAACTTGTGGACCGGGCTGGGAAGGGGAGATGGAGTCACTGTTCTTCAAATGTGTATCTGCTGGGTCCCCTTCCTCCTTCCTCCCCAGCACTGACCTACAGTCTCACACTCTATGCCTTTCCTCTCGCTGCCTCAAGTTCTGTTCTCTCTGCTTTGGGGGATAGTATCAGCAGTAATTGCAGAAAGGGCCACCTGAACTGCCCAGGAGTCCACAGCAAGTCATAAAACTCCTGCAAGAGACCTGCTTGCCTGCACCAACACCACAAGATAACCCTCCTGCCAGGGGCGGGTGCTGCAATGACATACATAAATAAACTCACCAGCATAAGTCTTGTTTCCCCTGACTTCACACTCTTCAACGTATCTCCTAGTGACTCCCCTGGAATTTACTGCCCCTCACCCAGACCCTCTGTCTTGTCATTCTTCCTAAGATGTATCATCCTTTGCCTGGAAGTATTTTAAAAAAATGTTTTCTGCACTGGTCATTTTCTTTCCCTTTGCATTTTCACTCTTAGGAGGATCCCGTGCTCATGTAAAACTAATGGAAGCTGTATGCTCTTCCCCCGTCCATCTGCCTTGTGTCAATTAGGTTCCTAGGTCCAGTTGGAGATCCGACTAAGAACTGGGATGGGTGGAGGGGATCTAGAGACTCCCCTACAATGGATCAGAGGAAAGCCACAGTTCTTAATTCCTTCCCTGGAGAAAGCTGGGCTTGCCTTTGCAGACCAGGACTCCTGCTTACAGCCACTGAGCCTGGGGTGTGACATGTTGAACCAAACCACACCTGACTCCCAATCATTCCTGTCTTAAATTTCACAGAAGCCTGACAGGACTCCAATGGCAGACTGGGAATTCCTGGCAGGGGAAGCCCTGCCACTTACTCTTCTTTTATAATTACTGGGATATAATTTGTATACAATTGAATCCCCTAATTTTAAGTGTACACTTTGATAAGTTTCAATAAATGTGTCCAGTATTGTAACCAATAGGACAATGATGATTTGGAACATTCCCCAATGTCCCTAAATAGCTCTTTTGTGTTTCTCTGCAGTCCTTCCCACCGCCCATCGCTCCCCCGACCTCCGCATGGCCTGGCAGCCATTCCTCTGCTTATTGTTACCATAATGCTGCTTTTTCTAGAATTTTAAATAAGTGACATCACATAGTATCTACTCTTCTATGTGAGTGTCCCTTCACTTAGCATGCCTTTGAGATTCATCCATGTTGCTGCATGGATACAGCAATTCCTTCTGGAAAGTATTCTGCTGAATGAGGAAACAGCTACGTGTCTATCAGTTCACCTGCCAACGGACACTTGGCTTGTTTCCAGTTTGAGGCTACTCTGAGTAAAGTTGCTAAGAATATTTGTGGACAAATCTTAGTGCAAACTTATGTTTTCTATCTTTGATAACCTGGGATTGGTCTAGGTCCCATGGTAAGCATAAGTGTAACTTTATGTATGTATTGCAATATTACAGTGTAGTCCATAAACATGTACAATTATTATACATCAATAAGAAAATTTTTAATCATTTTAAAAATATAGTTAAAATAACCGTGGGCTAATAAAAATAACCAAAAGTTTTTTAAAAACCTACCAGTTTTCTAAAATGATGATACCTTTCTACACTGCTATCAGAAATATCTGAGAGCTCCAGTTGGTCCACATTCTCTCTGATACTTAGTATCATGAGTCTTTCTAATTTTGCCTCTTTGATGGTGTATGGTGGTATTTGTGGTTTTAATTTGTATTTTACTGACTGATGATACTTAGCATCTTTTCATGTGCTCATTTACCATTTGTATATCTAATTTTGTAAAATTTCTGCTCAAAAAATTTTGTCCATTTGGAAGGATATTTGTAAGTTTCTTAACATATGAATCCTTTTGCTACAGTTTTGTGAATGCTTTCTCCCATTCAGAGGCTTGCCTTTCAGTTTTCTTAATAAAGCCTTCGGAAAAGCAAAATTTTTTTATTTTGATGAAATCCAACTTATCTTTTTTCCATTCAATAGGCCTGGCACATGCTAAGCAAGAACTCTACCTCTGAGGTACATACACCCCCATCTCTGAAATCCAACTACTCAATAATCTCTTTTATGGTTTGCTCTTTATAAAATCTTTGCCTAACTCCAGGTCTCAAATAATTTCTGCTGTTTTCTTAGGGAAATTTTATGTTTTAGAGCTTATGTATAAGTTTCTGATTCAAGTTAATGTTTGTCTATTTGCATGAGGTAAAAATTCAAGATTCATAGTAATATTCCATATGGACGTTTTATTATTTCAGCACCTCATTGAATCACTTTGTAATTCAACTTCATCCCAAATCAATAGATCATTTGTGTGTCTATTTTGACTTCTGTTTCACTCAGCTGTTTTTCTGTCCTTATGCCAACACTACTCTCTCTTTATATGTCACTTTATAATAAATATTTAAATTGGGTAGTGTACATTTTCCAACTCTGTTCTGGGGAGGAAGGAAGGAAGACCTATTTGGACTCTTTTGGGTCCAGTGCATTTCCATATAATTTTTTTTAAGTTCTATAAAAATTTTAAAAGCTGTCTTGCTACGATGTAGATAAAGCTTGAAGGTGTTATGCTGAGTGAAATAAGCCAGGCACAAAATGAAAACTATTGTATGATTCCTTTTACATGAGGTACTCAAGAGTAGTTAAATTCACACAGAGAGAAACAAATACCTCGTGTAAATGGAATTATATTTGTGCCTTCGTGTCTGGTTTATTTAACTTAGCATAACATCTTCAAGCTCCATCTACTTTACATGAAAAACAGGATGGGGACTCCTCAAAAATTAGAATCATTGTAATTGGAATTACAGCAATCTCACTTCTGGATGTGTACCCCAAAGAACTGAAAGCAGGGGCTGGAATCGACATGGACACACTTCCGGGACACACTTCCACACACTGGAAGCCATCCACACACAGATGCACAGGTAAATCAAATGTGATATCAACACACATCTGAACACTACTCAGCCTTAAAAAGAAGGGAAATTCTGACACATGGTACAATAAGCCAGTCACAGAAGGACAGAGAGTGTCATTTCACTTACATGTCCTACCAAGAATGGTCAAATTCATAGAGACAGAAGGAAGGACGGTTGCCAGTGAGGAGCTGGTGTTTAATAGATTCAGAGTTTCCTTTTGAGATACTGAAAAGGTTCTGAAATAGATGGTGGCGATGGCTACACCATGCAAATGTACTTCATGGTGAACACTTGGAAATAGTGAAATGATAGATTTTATGTTATGCATATTTTATCATTGAAAAAAACGTTTTATGCTTTAGCAAAAGGGGGAAGGGGAATTTACTAGAATTTCACTGAGTCTATTGGTCAGTCTAGAGAGAATCTACACCTTAACACCACTGAGGTCTTCTGGCTCATGGACTTGTTATACCTCTTCATTTATTTAGATCTTTCATTCTCAGCAAGACAAACCGTTCATTGTATAGATCTTCCACATATTTTGTTCAACTGATCCCTATGTAGTTTATGCTTTTTAGTGCTACTTCCAATCTAGGTCATATTCCATTAGTAACATGTAAAAACAAAATAGATCTTTGTATTTTGAGCATGTGATCTTGCTGACTTCATTTATTAGTTCTAGTAGCTTTTCTTTTCCTCTTCTTTGGGGGAAATACATTAGGGTTGTCCACATAGATGATCATGTTATCTGTGCATGAAGACAGTTTTGCTTTATCTCTATTTTCTCTCTCTCAGTCACATTATTGCATTGACTAGGACATCCAGCACAATACTGAATAGAAGTGGTAAGAGAACTTGTTCTCATCCCAGGAAGAAATTATTCAATCTTCACCATTAATAAGATATTAGCTCTAGGTTTTTTAAGATACCTTCTGTAGGTTGAAGTTTCCTCCCATTCGAATGTGCTATCGGTGTTTTCGATTTTTTTGTTTTGTTAATAACATATGGGCATTAAATTTTATCATATGCTTTTCTTTTTTTTTTGATTTGACAATATTTTGAAAACTTGATCGAGATCACTTGTTGCTTTTTAACAGAATGTTTTTTCTATAGAGAACTGTAACATATTTAAAAATGTGAATGTATTATATAAATATGGCTTCGTTGCACCAAAAATAAAATGTAAACACTGTATTTTTTTTTTCCTGAATGCACAAAGATCACTGTTTATGTTTTGGTTACTTTTAGAAAACATGACAAGAAATCAAATGTACTTATGTTTTAGAGGGTGATTCTTCACAATGTCTCACTGTCCTCGTCAGTTCCCACAGAGGTCAGTGTCGTCTGGATTTGTGTCCCAGGCTGATACATGTTGGTTCCCAAAGTTGGTCTTTGAGAGGATGAATGATAAGCCCTGTTGGTCGGGGTCATCATGAACAGGTGGGGGTCACACATCTCAGTTTAGAAGTTGGTGTGGCTGGTCGTCTGTCCCTAACCACGCCTTGTTTTCAAAAAGGTGACAGTGGATCTGGACCCCCCAGGATGCCTCAGGAGTGGTCTGTTTAATAATTGCTACTTGCTATCAGAAAGCTTAAGTGTATGGTTCCAGAAAACTGCAAGTTTGCAAACCTAGATCAAAATTCTTACAGAAGATGGCGTGAGGAAGACTTAACTGTCTTCAGATGCTGTTATTTGGACTTGTGAGGCACCAAACACTGGTGCATTTGTAAGTATTTCTTTTTTAGCTGCCTCCTTTAATGCTGTTCCAGCTTGCTTTGTGTGACATTGAAGCAGTGAGAACGGTGACTTTTCGATCTGGTGGCATCCCTATAGCAGCCCTACACTGGGGGTAGGCCACAGAAGCAGCCTTGTGTACTCCACAGACCCACATTACAAAACGGGAGCCTCCATACCTGGCTGGCTCTCTACCTGCAACTGTCGTGCCTGGTGACCTGCAAAAGGAATGGGCTTTCCAGCTCCTTCCCTCCTTGTGTGCTTTTGAGAGGTAGCCAGGCTGTAAAGACCACTTGGGCACAAGGGTGGGCCTATTCCCCTGCCCAGCAGAACCACTGTAAAGAGAGGTACAAGGTTGACAGGCCTCAGCTGTGAGTCCTCCTGGTCTGGGCAGGGCGAGTAGTACCCTATGAGTGAGGCTTGGCTCAGTAAGGAAAGTTACATTAGTCACATGGCATTTTTAGTGAGGGAAAGCATGCTAAGGCTCTGGGTCTTGGCCAGCCAGTGTGGCCTCCATACCTATTTTGCCCTGCCCAGGTGGATGAGGAAGGACGAGGTATGGAAAGGGTCACCTGTGTGGCACAGGTGGAGCCTGACCCACTGTTGGGACTCACAGTCATCTTAATCTCCTTAGTCAAAGCAGTGTCTTCTAGGATAGATATGAGTGGTGAGGTGGTAGATTACTGTTGTCTGTTGTCTCACAAGAGATTAGATTTCTGCAGATGAGAACTGCACACCTTGGGTCACACTGCTGTATTCAGTGATTAACTTTCTATCTGCCCAAGGCTGGGGCATAACAAAGCAAAGTTACTGAAGGACTGGGGTCTCAGAGCATGGGCGTTCTGGTTAAGCTGGGGGTAATACTGGCTTTCAGTTCCAAATAATGCTTCGTCTCATTCTGTCAAAGTGCAGAGGGGTATCTGCTCAACATGGTTACTCAGGGACTAGATGAATGAGTGGGAAGGATCGAGGCTGCTGTGAGGAAGGCAGAGCCAGCAGGTGGGCACTGGCTTGAATGTTTTCACCTGGGAGTGACACCATGCTCACTAGGTCTGAAGCAAAGCCACACGCAGTTGCTGCTAATCTTAGGAGGGTCAAAAGGATTAAACCAGAAGTACTAGTGAACAGCAAGGTCTATCAATTACCAGTAAAGCTCACCTGTCAAGTCCTATGGCATTTGCCTCTTTTTCAGAGAATGAATGCAGGAGTGCTCTACCACTAAACCACATCCTAGCCCTATTTATTTTGAGACAGGGTTTCACCAAGTTGCTATGACTGGCTTTGAATCTGTGATCCTCCTGCTTCTACCTCCTAAACCACTGGGATTACAGGTGTGCATCACCACACCCAGCTGGATTTGGCTTTAAGACTTTCCACAGAAATTGTGGAAACCAAGAAGTGGGGAAAGCCCCTCCCTCTCCAAGCTGGGCCTGGTTCCAGCCCCCAGCCTCAATGCTGGTAGAAGAAAACATGGCAGCTCTGAGGAGCTGGGTGCTTCTACTTGCCGGTGGGCTTTTCTGGCAAGAAAGCTGGGAGCCTGCAGCCCAGAACCTGACAGCTGAGATGAAAGATTCTGTAGGACTTAATGGGGATTGTAAACAGCCGAGAAGCTGGGAGCGTGGTCATCGGTAGAGGGCTTGCCCCAAGGGCAAGGCTCTGGGTTCCATCCCCAGAGCTGCAGAAACAAACGGGCAGAAGGGCTTTCATTTATGTCTGCACTACTTCCAAGCTCAGGAACAACGTGATTGCCACCCTTTGAAGTCTCCAGTTTTAAAAAGGCCCCAGTGTTCCTTTAGTGAGCTGGGTGCAGTGCACCCCAGGGAAAGACCAGTGGCCCACCTTGCCATTGTAACCATGCAAAGTAACTTTCTGTTGCACAGGGCTGGATGCCACAACAGAATAGGTTTTATTATGACTAGATTGTTTCAAAGTTCCATACTGTATATTCAAACAAGGCAACACTGCAAGCTCCAATGTTCATCAGGAAGGATGAAAACACCCTGTTTCTAAGCCCCTTGCTAGTTCTCACAGATGTCTGAATGCATACTGGCAGGTGGGGTTTTTTTCCATTAGCCCTTCATGGCTCCCTAGTTGTTTCTCTCAAATGCTCCAGTACAGAATCTCACTAGGCTGACCGGAAAGGGTAGGACCGCCTATTCTCTGCTATTGTAAAATATGGACTTTATTCCAGCTGACCTCTCAGCTCTGCACTTGCCAGGGACCTACCCCATGTATCTAGAGACCAGTGCACCTCTCCACAACCATCAGGTAAAAGGAAGAATACGCGCATTTCACATTGGTTGGGGACAGGGCAGCGCCTTTATTCATTGATCTCCTCTTCCTCATTTTCAAAAGCTTCCTCTCCATCGTTTACAGTGGCATCCTGGTACTGCTGGTATTCGGACACCAAGTCGTTCATGTTGCTCTCGGCCTCGGTGAACTCCATCTCGTCCATGCCCTCACCGGTGAACCAATGCAGGAAGGCCTTGCGGCGGAACATGGCTGAGAACTGCTCCGAGATGCGCTTGAACAGCTCCTGGATGGCTGTGCTATTGCCAATAAAGGTGGAGGCCATCTTCAGGCCACGCGGCGGAATGTCGCACACGGCCACCTTGACGTTGTTGGGGATCCACTCCTCAAAGTAGCTGCTGTTCTTGTTCTGGATGGCCAGCATCTGCTCATCCACCTCCTTCATGGACATGGGGCCACGGAAGACGGTGGCCACGGTCAAATAGCGGCCATGGCGTGGGTCACAGGCAGCCATCATGTTCTTGGCGTCGAACATCTGCTGAGTGAGCTCGGGCACTGTCAGCGCACGGTACTGCTGGCTGCCCCGGGCGGTCAGTGGCGCGAAGCCCGGCATGAAGAAGTGCAGGCGCGGAAAGGGCACCATGTTCACGGCCAGCTTCCGCAGGTCGGCGTTGAGCTGACCCGGGAAGCGCAGCGAGGTGGTGACCCCGCTCATGGTGGCCGACACCAGGTGGTTAAGGTCCCCGTAGGTGGGAGTGGTCAGCTGGAGTGTGCGGAAGCAGATGTCGTACAGCGCCTCGTTGTCGATGCAGTAGGTCTCGTCCGTGTTCTCCACCAGCTGGTGCACCCACAGCGTGGCGTTGTAGGGCTCCACCACCGTGTCAGATACCTTGGGCGAGGGCATGACGCTGAAGGCGTTCATGATGCGGTCGGGGTACTCCTCGCGGATCTTGCTGATGAGCAGCGTGCCCCTGCCCGAGCCCGTGCCGCCGCCCAGCGAGTGGGTCAGCTGAAAGCCCTGCAGGCAGTCGCAGTGCTCACACTCCTTGCGCACCACATCCAGGACCGAGTCCACCAGCTCTGCGCCCTCGGTGTAGTGGCCCTTGGCCCAGTTGTTGCCGGCGCCCGTCTGTCCAAAGATGAAGTTATCAGGTCGGAAGAGCTGCCCAAAGGGTCCGGACCTCACACTGTCCATGGTGCCAGGCTCCAAGTCCACCAGGGCGGCCCTGGGCACGTATTTCTGAGACGATGACTCATGGTAGTAGACGTTGATCCTCTCCAGCTGCAGCGCCGAGTCACCCACGTAGCCTCGGCCGGGTCGATGCCATGCTCGTCGCTGATCACTTCCCAAAACTTGGTGCTGATCTGGTTCCCGCACTGGCCCGCCTGGATGTGCACCATCTCCCTCATGGCGGGGGCGCTCGGTGCTCGGAGCTGGCTCTCGGACAGCGGCGACGACTCCATATGCTTTTCTTATATCTATGGCTGATAATGTGACTTTTCATTAGTCCGTTAATATGGTGAATTAAAGTGATTGAGTTTCGACTTTATACCAACCTTTCATTCCTGGAATAAAACTTAATTGGTCCTAATATAATTTTTAAAATATAAAATGTATTTCCATATTCATTTGTTAGCCAAATTTTGCTAAAGTTAGTTAAGGTGTTTACATTTGTGGGGGATTTTGGTCAGTGGTGACTTGCAATGTCTTTGTCTGGTTTTGGTATCAGCATAATGTTGACTGGGAAAGTTCCCCTCCCCTTCTATTATCCAGAGGGATTTTTTTAAAAACTTGATTATTCTTCCTTAATTATTTGTTTGAACTTAACTGTGAAGTCATCTGTGACTGGAGTTTTCTTTGTGGGAAACTTTGTGGGAACGCATATGATTATGAATTCAACACATCAAATAGAAGACTGGATCAGGTCAGCTTCTTGATTGAACTTGCAGAAATTCTATTTCAAGGAATTCATTTTATCTAAGTTGTTGAATTTATTAGAATAATGTTCATAAGATTTCTTTTTATCATTTTTAAGTCCATATAATCTATAAAAATGTTTCCACGTTCGTGTGTGTGTGTGTGTGTGCATACGTGTGTGTTTGTGTGTGTGTGTGTGTGGTGCTGGAAACTGAACCTAGGACTTCATGCATGCAGGGCAAGCACTCTACCACTGAATCACATCCCGCTCCCTCTTTTTTAAATATATATTAGCAATCTGGGTCATATTTTACTTTTTTTTTCTTACCAGGATCTGGCTAGATTATCTACCTGGAAGCTTATCAATCTTATTGAACTTTTCAAAGAATAAATCCTTAGTTTTATTTATTTTCTTCATTATTTCTCAGTTGTCCATTTGACTTATTTTTTATATTTATTGTTTCTTTCTATAGTATTTCATTTTATGTATCACCTTGACCAGATCAATAGGATGTGCAGGTATTTGGGTAAAGGTTATTCCAGGTGTGTCTATGAAGGAATTTGGATGAAATTAACACTTATATCCATAGATTGAGTAAAGCCAGTGGCCCTCTTTCATGGGATGGGCCCCATCTAATCAGTTGAAAAACTGCATAGATCAAAAGGACTGACCCTTCCCTCAGTAGGAGGTATTTCTTTCTGCTGATGTCCTTTGAACAGTCAGCTTTATCCTGCCCTCAGATGCCAACTGTAATAGTTCTACCTGGATCTTGAGCCTGCAGCCTTGAGAACCACACCACCCATTCGCTTTCCTGGATCTGCACCTTGCTAACGCACCCTGCAGGACTTGAGACTTGTCGGCTTCCATAATAGTGTGAATCTGTCTATATATCTGTTATTTGTTCTGTTTCTCTAGAAACTCATGACTAACACACCTTCCTTTTGCTTGATTTGGGCTTAATTCAGTTTTCTTTTTCTAGTGTTTTAGGGTGGAGACTTAAATTATTAAATTTGAGAACTTTCTTTTCTAACAAAAACATTTAATGCCATGAATTTCTTTCTAAGCACTGCTTTAGCTATTTCTCATACATTTTGATGTTTTCATTTTGATTCAAATAAAAATACTTCCTAATGAGCCTTATAATTTATTTTTGACCCATGACTCATTTGGAAGTATGCATAGATCAAAAGGACTGACCTTGTTTAATTTTCAAATATTTGAGGACTTTTCAGGTGTTGGTTTCTAGTTTGTGGTTAGAGTACACACTTTGTGTGATTTCAGTCAAGAGAGTGAGTTATCTTGCAAATAAATATCTCTCAAATGTATTTGCAGGACAGTTCTTTAGGTGCCCTTAGACCCACCCAGCCGCCCCTTCCCTTCCTTATAGTTCTTAAGAATGACTGTAGAATGTGCTGGGAATGCAACGACAGGGAGAGACTGGCTACAGCCCAGGCCCTGTCCTAGTCTCTCTCCTCTAGAAAACCGAATGTTTTCAGCACTTTGGCTCAGCAATGTGTGACCCCTGGGTATAAAACCCAAGATAGGCTGCTTTCTGAGCCCCTCGGCTGAGATGCAAATGGAGCACACACAGACAAGAATCCATCCTCTTTTGGTAGCTTTTCTGGGCCTTAGAAGCTGGCTCACCCTGAATCTCGGGCTTCTATTGTCCCTTGCTATCTGCAAGTAAGAAATCTGCTTCACATAAATTATGTCCTGATGCCACAGACTCAGACAACTTGGTAACCACTGCACAGTGAACCTGCTTCATTGTATTGAGTGGGGATATAGCTCAGTTGGTCGAGTGCTTGCACAAGGCCCTGGGTTCAATCTCCAGCACCGCAAAAAAAAAAAAAAAAAAAGAGAGTGAGTTATCTTGCAACCCACAATACGGCCTATTTTGATGAATATCACAAGTACATTTGGTAAAAAAAAAAAAATACCCCCTATTGTCAGTGAGGTCAAGTTGGTTTATGGTGTTGTCCAAAATTTCTCTTTACCAGTTTTTTTTTATTTGTGCTGGGAATTACAGGTAGAATTGAAATCTACACCTGTAACTATGACTTTGTCTATTAACCCTATCAATAGTCCTTTAGTCCTATCAATTTTTACTTCATGTATTTTGGACCTCTTTGGGGTGCATAAAAATTTAAGATTATTGTGAAACACATATATATTACACATACTTACCATAACATATCTTCAAATAATGTTTCACTACTTTATGTTTTGTGAGAACCTTAGGACAGTATACCTCTACTTCATCCTTTGTGTTATTATATCATCTACGGATAGCTTTGGCTGATTCAACTGTATGTACCTTTGTCTATAATTAATAACCCCACTTTAGAGCAACCTGCACACAGCGCCCCCCCCCCCATATATAAGAACAAGTGAGAGGTAGAATGATGAGTCCCATGTTGCTAATGTGTATCATTATTTGGGAGAAGCTGATCCATTGGCATTAAACAGCCACCAACCATCCTTGGCCATGCAGCATAGTTTCCAAGGCCCCCAGCTGTGCCAGGTACTGGCTTTTTATTTGCAAAATCACAGTGGTGTCTAGAAGAGGGTCAGGAATTTCTAGAACAAAAGGGAGAGGAAAGATGGGCTTGGGACAGCAGTTATTTAGCAGATTTTTTAAAAAATATTTATTTTTTAGTTATAGGTAGACACAATGTCTTTATTTTACTTTACATGGTGCTGAGGATTGAATCCAGAGCCCCACGCGTGCCAGCTGAGCATTCTACCCCTGAGCCACAACCCCACCCATTTAGCAGATTTGATGTATTTAACACAGGCATACCATTCAGGTGTGTACCAGCTATCCTATGCCTTAGAGGTAGATAATTAAGCATCCCCATACAAACATCTTTTTAGAATCTTTAATGATGTCTGGCATGTTTGCTAATTATACTATAGAGTGAGAGAATTCTTTGAGGGCCCAAGAAGAGGCATCCAGGTTGTCCATAAGCAAAGCTAAACATAGGACCCAAAGTGGACAGAAAAAGCTCACATCTGTTACAAATCATAATAACGGCCATTATTTAGTATTTACCATGTCACAGACAGTGTTAGGCAAATCACCATCTCTAAATATCACTACAACTCTTTGAGGGCAAATTGTTGTTCTCGATTTATAGTCAGGGCTGGGCAGCAGGGAGAGACTTGATTCACCCAAGGTCACGAGCTCAGAAGGGGCAGACCAGAACAGCATCCAGCTCATCCCTCCACTCTTTTGATCAAGGCTATTCCTTCCAGTATGTGAAGAATTTGTTACTTAACAATGTTTATCTGTCTTAGTGTTAGCAAAACCAAACAAGCCCATGCTCACACTTCCTCTCTCTGCATTCTTGAAAGCTCCCCTAAGGGCCTTTCAGATTCTTGACTAGGAAATGTGGCTTGGAGCTGGAGAACCAATGCAGGTTACTAAAGCCTCATGATTATGATGGGGCATTAGCTTCATAATCAGAGCACTCAAGTGGCTCAATCCCAGCTTCCTGGTAAGATGTGATCCTCCTACGGAAGGATTCCCTGGAACCTGCAACCCTTCTTCATTTCACAAGATCCAGACAGCAGGTGGGGCAGTTCTGCAAACCACAACTGCAAATTCCTGAGTATAGGAATTTATATCCTATTTTATTCAGTCCTACAAATTCTGTTATAACATATACTATTATTCAGTTCAGCAAATTTCTATATGAATATAGGAATTTATATCCTACTTTAAGGTAGCATACTTTTCTTAAACAACCTTAATGTTTTTTGAATGGGAAAGTGACACAGCTTACTTAGTAAAGATGAATCTAGCTCACAGCCCCCTGAATCTGGCAAATCTCCCTCTCCTCCCTAAAAGGGAGTGCTAGAAATTACTAGTCCCAGCTCAAATATCCACAAGCCATGAAAACTTTCCATAAAACTTGAAATGCTCCATTTCATGACCAGAGCAGAAGGCATAACCACTAATTTGATAAAACAAGTGTGGTTTAAAAGAGCCTTAGTTTAATAATTAATATACCTGCAGCCTCAATTACAGCAACTGAAAAAGCATGCTACATAAAAGAAAACTGGTTTCATAAATAAACTAAACCAACTATAGATTTTTATTTAATAAATCTGAGAATGCAACAAAGCTTTGCACCAGAACACTTTGATGAACTCACTTAACTATAAAAAGAAAATGTCATATAATTATTGATTAAAAATAAAATTGAAGACACAGGCTATTTATTGGAAGCTGGAGGGTGTAGCTCAGTGATAGAGCACTTGCCTAGAATGCATGAGGCCCTAGGTTCAATCTCCAGCATGGAAGGAAAAAAGGAAGAAAATGTCCTTAGAAGACTGAAGAAAGACATACACAAAATCAAAGTATTAATATTTCTGTACATAAAATAAATAGGTGGTTAAAAATATTCTTAATTTGCTATGAAGCAGGTTTTTAGTTTGATACTATCCCATTTATGGATTTTACTTCTTGCACATGGGAATCTTGCTGAGGAAATCAGTTCCTAAGTCGACTAGGGAAGAGCTGGGCCTACATTTTCTTCTAGTAGGTGGAAGGTTTCTGGTCTAATGCCTGGTCCTTGATCCAACTTGAAATGAGTTTTGTGCAGAGTGAGAAACATAGGCTAAATTTCATTTAACATAGACCTCTGAATCTGAATTTGCCAGATTCAGAGGTCTATGTTATAATACAATTTGTAGAACTGAATAAAATAGAATATAAATACTTATATTCAGGAATTTGCAGTTGTAGTTTGCAGAACTGCTCCACCTGCTGTCTGGATCTTGTTAAATGAAGAAGGGCTGCAGGTTCCAGGGAATCCTTATGAGGATCCCAGCACCATTTGCTGAAGAGGCTATCTTTTCCTCAATATGTTTTTGGCATCTTTATCTAACTGTAGTTGTGTGGGCTTGACTCTGTGTCTTCTATTCTATTCCATTGGTCTTCATGCCTGTTTTGGAGTCAATACCATGCTGTTTTTGTTGTTATAGCTCTGTAGTATAATTTAAGGTCTGGCTTTGTGATGCCTCCTGCTTCACTTTTTTCAATAAGAATTGCTTTGGCTATTCTGGGTCTCTTATTTCTCCAAATGAGTTTCATGATTGCTTTTTGTCTTTCTATGAAGAATGATAATTGGAATTTTAATAGGAATAATTTTAACAGTGTTTTTGGAAGTATGGCCATTTTGACTATTAATTCTGCCTATTCTAGACCATGAGAGATCTTTCCATCTTCTAAGGTCCTCTTCAATTTATTTCCTTAAGGTTCTGCAGTTTTCATAGTAGAGGTCTTTCAGAATGGGAGAAAATCTTTGCCACCAGATAGATACGGTGTTAAATTTCCAAGATACACAAAGAACTCAAAAAGCTTAACACCAAAAAAAAAATAAATAAATAAATAAAAAATAACCCTATCAATAAATGGACAAAGGAAATAAACACTTATCAAAAGAAATAGTCAACAAATATATGAAAAAATGTTCAACATCCCTAGCAATTAAAAAATACACTGAGATTTAACCTCACTCCAACCAGAAAGGCAATTATCAAGAATACAAGTAACAATAAATATTGTCGAGGATGTGAGGGAAAAAGTTACACTCATACATTGCTGGTGGGACTGCAAATTGTTGCAAACACTATAGAAAGCAGTATGGAGATTCCCCAGAAACTAGAAATTGAACCACCATTTGATCCAATTATATCATTCTTCGGTAATATACTTACCCAAAGGACTTAAAATCAATGTACTACAGTGACACAACCACATCAATGTTTAGAACAGCACAATTTGCAATAGCTAAGCTATGGAACCAACCTAGATGCCCATCAATAGGTGAATGGATAAAGAAATAATGGTGTAGATACACAATGGACTATTACTTAGCCATAAAGAATGACTTTAAGACATTCACCAGTAAATGAGTGGATCTAGAGACTATCATGCTAAGCCAATCCCAAAAACCAAAGGTCAATATGTAGAAGCTAACCCACAACAAGAGGAGACTAGAAGTCAGTGGATTAAACAAAGGGGAATGAAAGGAAGGGAGAAGGAATGAAAACAGGAAAGACAGTGGAATGAATCTGACATAATGTTCCTATGTATACATATGAAGACACCATAGAGAATCTCAACGTCATGTACATCCACAAGACTGGGATCCTAATTAGAATAAAATAGTCTATGTTTGTATAAATATGTCAAAATGGATTCTACTGTCATGTATAACAAAAAGAATACAAACTTTAAAATTATTTTCCAATGTCAACTTAGAACTATTTGCCATTTGATGACTAATTCTCATGAAAGTGTTTGAGATTAAATCTCAATCAGCCATACTCAAAAACTGCAAATACTTGGAGACGACTGATCTAATTTAAAAACTGGAGGGATGATGACCACAATGAGTGAGTTGGGCTCTGCACAACCATGTGGCCTATATCTAAATTACGGTCTCAATATTTGAGAAGTTTAATTTCTTTATGCTCATAAAGGCCTCCCCTGATGATTCAGCTTAAACATTGCTGATGGCAGAATGAAACTAAACCCATATCTCCTTCTCCTCTTAACAGGGATGAGTAGGAGGAGTTGGCTATGGAGGAGGGGAGTAGGAAGCAGATCTTAGATTTTTTTTTTCTCAGTTGATTTAAATTTCATATGTTGTCTGAGATTCCTCCAAGAATCTGGCATTTATCAAGCAGTCTTAATTTTAGGATGTTTGTGAGATCTTGTTTTTTGGGTCATTGTGGAATTTGGCTACCTAACATTGATTGATGCTATCAACTTTGGAGTATAACTAAGTGGTACCAAGATCCAGTTCGAGTTCAAGTTCATTTGTTGATCAGTGTAACAAAATGATGGGTGTAAAACATTTAATATCTTGAATTTTATATGGTAGTTCAAGGAACTCTGGTGAACATTAGAACTCATGAAATGGCAAAGATTAGCATGTTACTCTATTTTTAAAAGGTTCGCAGTTCATAAACATTTATATAGAGGTTAAGAGCACTAATCGTCTAATGTTTGTTGTATTACTTGTATAATTGGGGAAATAGCTAAGTGGCTCTAAGGTCTTAACCGCCTCATACATAACTATCACTTACATCAATTAAGAAACTATGCTAAGCACCTTGGGCATTCACAGTTTACTTTCAAGCAATACATAAGCAAGGGGCTAGGGTTGTGGCTCAGTGGAACAGCCTAGCATGCATGAGGTACTGGGTTCAACCACATAAAAATAAAAATAATATTGTACCCACCTACAACTAAATGTGTGTGTGTGTATATATATATATATATATATATATATATATATACACACTCACACACACATACATATACATACACATACACACACACACATATATAAATGTATATATAAACAAATGTGTAGGGGTAAAAATCGAGTGTGGCCCCTGGAACAGGATGCTGGATTGGAAGATTGGCTCCACCACTTTTTCTGAGAATTAGAGCAAGGTATATCTGAGCCTTTGGTTCCTCATTTCCAAAATGGTGATAATAGTATTTTCATATTAGAATTTTATATGCCCTTAACATTACCATATCAAAAAAAGAGTCCTAAATCCTTGCTTTTAAGACTTTAAAATCTGACTGTTGTATCTTTAGAAATTAAGTACAATGGCAATAACAGAACTACATATTGGCAAGTGACCTATTGATTTCTGATTTATAAATCTGAGGGTGCTCTTCTATACCTGAAACCTAATAGTAGATCTGGTCCAAATCCAATCAATGTGTCAGTTACTCATTCAAATAGTAAGGTGTCATTTCTATTTGGAAATGAAATCTTTAACCTGGGTTTATAACATTCAGACTGTTGCCACTTAGACTTGAGCTGCAAAGTTTCACCAGAATGTTCTAATATATAATACAACTTACTAAAGGAATGGATTACTGATGCACACAACAGGACCAATCTAAAAAATCTGTGCAGTGGAAGAAGGCAGAGTACATATTGTGCCACAGTCTTGGCTGGGCACAGAATCACGAGCCACTCAAGCAGGAACAAAACTTTATTTTTGAAAAAGCCGCCAATACTCCGTAGGCGCTGGCAAGCCAAACCCGGTCCTCCCACGTGGGCGTCTGCCGGGAAGGGGGGGGCGGACCTCCCCCGGAATTTCCTCCTACTATCCTTCCCCAACCAATGGGAACTCTCCAGGAGTCCTGTAACTTGAGTCCGGTAGCAGGCCAAGGTGAACAGCAGGAGCCCAATTTGCATATGAATGTAAATCTTAACATAATCATATCATCTCAGTGGCTAGCTGGCCTCACTTTACAAGCAAAGGTGCCATGCATCATTTATCTGCTTGTGGCTCCTAGCAATATTGCAGTATTCCTCACATGAATTCCAGAAAAGATACATCTAACCAGTGGAACAAAAAGCAGCTCTTTTGTTGCCCAGTGCTACAAGCAGAGGAACTGAGTGGGAAAAGGGACAGAAGAGAACTTTGGGGGACAAGAGATTACTCACATCTTGATTGTGATGATGGTAACACAGGAATACAAATTTGTCAAAACTCAATCAAATGAATGCATTTTAATGTATGCATGCAGTATCTCAATACAGCTGATTTACAAGACAAAATAATAGCATAACTCTAATTAACAAGTGAAACATGAATACGTTCTTACTTTGAAAAAAAAATTATCATAGATAAAGCTCAGGTTTCCTTTGATTACCCTCCAAATCCTGGTTTCCACCTTTAATCTCTCTAACCTGTATCTCCTTCCCCAGTCACTGTTATGAGTTTGGAATGAATTCTTCTGAACCTTTAAAAATATATTCACATACATTACAACCAAAGGAAATTTTATAGATATATACATGTAAATATATGTACGTGTATATATGTGAAAATATATATATATATATATATATATATATATATATATATATATATATATCTTTTCATACAGCATTGTTTGAGATCTGTCCACATTAATACAGATCTAGGTTGTTTCTTTTACGGCAATGTAGTTTATCTATTCTATGACATACTATAGTTTTATTTAGCTAGGCCATTCCCCTTCCAACAGATATTTACATTGTTTTTCCCTACTATACTTCACCAATGTAGTGATAAAGAGTAGTTTATTTCCAGGGAGGAAACAGGGAAATAAATAGATGTTGTTCTAAGGCACCTTTAGCCTTATTGGTAAGGTTTAATATTTTTTACTATGAGAATGTATTAATATATAATTTATATATTTTAAGTACTGATTTTTAAAAAAGAATTTTATAACATAAATTACCAAAAAGAATAAATCAATAATAAGAAGCAACCCATCTATTAAAATATAAGGAAAACACAGTTGTAGGGTGGAATAGAAAACTCACTGTTTGAAGCATAAGTATTTATTGAAAAATAATAAGCATTAAACAGATCATATAAACACATTCTCCTATGCAAAGCAATGACAACTAAAATATCAGCACACTGGTTATAATGACATACATAATTAATACATGCACAAACATTTCATTTATATTTTTTGCTTTCTTCTTTTATGACTATGATGTCTTTCCCCATCCCTGAAATAAAAGAAGTATGAAAATAAAGTATTATAAATGATATACACTTATATATCAGAGCTTTAAAATAATAATGTTCTTTCATCATACATAAACCATGACAAGTTAAAACACACATTTAGAGCTAAACAGTAATTTTGAGAGAGTAAAAGGGCAAATCAATGATTAAAACCAAGAGACTGAAATAGGGATAAGAAAAATGGATTTGTGCTTTAAAGTTCCGGCTCTAAAATAAACTTTAAAAAGGAATGGACTATAGAAATGACACCTTATTATTATTTGAATGAGTAACTGACAGGTTGATTGGATTTGGACCAGATCTACTCTTAGGTTTCACGTATAGAAGTTCACCCTCAGATTTATATGTATATGATATGGTAGTCAGCCAGAGATTCTTTCTCAATAGAACATTAAAGTTGGAGAAAGACTTTAAAAATGAGTTTGAGGCCCTACCTGGCAACTTAGTGAAAACCACTGTCTCAAAATTTAATAAAAGGGAGGGGGGCTGGGGATGTAGCTAAGTGGTAGAACATTTGCCTAGCAAGCCATGAGGCCCTGATTTCAATTCTTAGAATGACCAAAAGAAAAAAAAAAATGTCCCCCAAAGTTTCTGATTTCCTTTTTCTGACTCCTGTGTAAACTCAGGGGTAGATATCAAAGATCAGTCTTGCCCTAATAGGAAGTGTTTCCTGCTAATACTCAATTTATCTTCTATAAAGGAAAATTATTTCATGCTTAGATTTAGAGAACTTCTAATGTATTTAAGTCTACAGAGATTGAATACAGACATTAAAAATTACTTAAATAAAAGAGGCACTAACAAATTTGAAAGAAATGAAAGAGCACAATTTCTGATAGGTAACCAAGTTAATTTGTGTTTGCATAAATTATATCACATGAATCAAAAGAGGACTAAATCCTAGCTAGCTCTAAACCTATGAACTGGATGATAGTAAAATTAGCAAAATTACCAGTACAGAAAGCTACCAATGGCCCTGAAGAGACAGGATATCATTTGAAAACCTATTATTTGAAAAACACTGTTCTTTAATATAAAACCAAATAAGACATGGACTCTGCCTTCATGAAGCTCGGAGTACAGTAGGAAAAGTAAAGACCATTAAGTTCAAACACAAGTCTGTGCTAGGGAAGGTGGTGGCAAAATGTAAATGATAACTGGCTCCGCTTCAATGAGAACAAAAACCTTCAGGAGATGACAGAGCTGCTTTTAAAGAAAAAGGAAGAATTTAGCAAATGGGCTTTAAAATCAAATCAAGCAGCAGGATACAAGGTGAAAAGACATAGATATGATGAGGGGCCCTAAGTTATGTAGGCTGCCAGGGCCCAAGTTCCACATTCCATAGGGTCACAATACAAGAAGTAGCAGGAGTCCTGATCCTGTAGCTGGTGAGAGCCACCAAAGTTCCTGATTTCCTTTATCTGACTCCTGAATTTTGCCCTTCAAGAGCTGTAAGAGGTAAATATTCACTCTGACAGAGGAGCAGGGATGGATTCATATCAGTAAGTTTACAGATAAGTAGAACAGTTAAGAAAACTACCATAATTTTCTAGACAGACAGCAACAGCGACAGAGTCCTATCTTCACACATATGAGGCACCTTCAGGTAGAACTGACAGTAATTTAGAACTGACGGAGATGGTAAAGAATGAGGAAGGTGTATCTAAGATGACTGCTTGATTTCTGGCTTAGGTGAACAGATGAGGGTCATCCACTAATCAGAACAGGAATATTGGGGAAAAAGGTGCAGACTGAGGAAAAAAAGTTTACATAGCCTGGATGAATATAAAATCTAGATGGATGCCTCGTAAGCAGCTGGGCAATAAGTAGACCACAACTGATTTAATTTGTGTGGTACTGAGGACTAAACTCAAGAGGGCTCTTCCACTGAGCAATATCCCCGGCCTTTTTTCACTTTTTATTTGAGACAGAGTCTAGCTAAGTTGCCCAGGTTGGCCTCAAACTTGTGATCCTCCTGCCTCTACCTCCTGAGTATCTGGGATTACAGGCATGAGCCAACATGTCTGGCTAAATTTATTATTTTAGCATTAATATGTATTGTTCTCAGCTATCAAACTCACACCAATAAGGCCAAAATGAACTAATGTTAAGGTTTAGCCTCTTTTCTCCAACTCTACACACCCTTCAACTAAGGAATTGGCAAGAAGAAGAATAAGAAAGAACAAAGAAAGAAAGATGGTAAGGAACAAGCAGAAGACAAATGTTAGATGCTACAGAGTTTTAGACTCACCTTTCTTTCCTTCTCCTTGACTCAGAGTTTTTATCCTTATCTTTATTTCTTTTTCTTTTATGTGGGCTCCTACTCCGATCCCTTCTATGTCGTGAACTCTCAGTATCCAAGTAGCTTCCACCAGACTGCCGTGAGTCTACTGAAGCTGATCGCCTTTCCTCGTTTCTGAAACAGAGAGGAACAGCAATCAGCTTGTTTTACCACTGGTCTCCCCAGCACACACACACACCAATCCAAAGTGCAATATTTCACATCACACCAATGATAGATGAAGGCTAAATATGCATAATCTTATATTCCATATAAGAGAATAGTCAAAAATAGCTGCTATAATATGCTTTATTGTTTAACTATTTTACTAATGTGGTTGTTTCCTCATAACTGTCCTCACCAAGATAGGCAATGTCATAAAATGATTCTAGTATGATTCTGAGAACTGACATTTAAAAACGAGCATTTTAATGATTTATAGTATGCTACTAAGGGTCTTGAAAATACTAAAACATAATAATTATTAGTAAAAGATTAAAAAATAATATTTTAGGATTGGGAGTATAGCTCCATGACAGAGCATTTGCCTAGCATGTGCAAGGCCCTGGGTTTAAGCCATAAAAAAATAAAACAAATTTATTTTTTTACCAATAAAGATAATGACATACTTTTCAGCATCATCTTCTGCTTTTTCCTGTTCTTCCTGCCAATGGTTACTGAGTTCTTCCATGTGCACATTTATCACATCCCGAATCACCTTGGGAGATGAAAACACCAAATATCAGATAAGAATATTGTTATAAAAATTACATTTAGGGCTGGGGATGTGGCTCAGTACTAGAGCACCTGCCTAGCTTGTACACGGCCTTGAGTTCAATCCCAACACCGCCACCAAAAAAAAAAAAAAAAAAAAATTAAGTGCAAAAAGCCTGAAAAAGCTCTGCTAATGATGAACAGAAAATTTACTAAGAGCTATGATATAATAGACTATGAATTGTATGCATTTTAGAGAATATAAAAAGGGCACTGTCAAACTGGATTATGAATGACAGATGGAAGTATTATTTCAATGCTAAATTTGAAGTTGATAACTATGAATATGTAACAAAATAGCCTTATTCTTAGGAAATACATACTAAGAATTTAGGGATAAAGGACCATTATAAAGGATCCATTATGGATGAAACTTACCCTTAAATCTTTCATTAAAAAAAAAGGGGGGGCATACAGATAAAGATGGAGAAGGTAGAAAATGCACAGAAAGAAAAAGAGCAGTTCAAATGAGAAATACAGGGCCCAAATGTTAACAATGGGTAATCTGTGCAAAGAAAAAAAAATACAGGAGTTGTTTGTACCTTATCTGTATGTTAGAGAATATTTACAAATAATTTTTAGGCCTTCTAGTTAAGTCAAGATAGACAAATATAAGACATTACAGTTATGTCACAGACACCTTTCCAGTCAGAATATAAACTCTTACTTTTTAAAAAAAAAAAAATTATTTTTAATTGTGGACAAAATACCTTTATTTTATTTTATTTATTTATTTTATGGGGTGCTGAGGATCAAACCCAGTGCTTGCTAGGCAAGCAATCTACCACCAAGCCACAACCCCAGCCCCTAAATCTCTTACGTTTAAGAATCATTTGGTGGAAGCTGAGGCATAAGGATTGAGTTCAAAGTCTGCCTCAGCAACATGAAGCACTAAGCAACTCACTAAGACCCTGTTTCTGAATAAAAATACAAAAAAGGGCTGGGGATATGGCTCAGTGGTTGAGTGCCCCTGAATTAAATCCCCAGTTAGCAACCCCCAAGCCCCTAAGAAAAAGAACCATTTGAAAGTTGTTGGTTTTTTTTTTTTTTTTTTCCTAGTTTACCCACACCATCAAGCTCAAGAGTAGTTGTGGGAGAGGCAAAGATAAAGCTAAACTAGAAGTGGACTATCTCTCATTCCTAATTAGGAAAGGTTTTAAGTAAAAAGGTATAGGGGACCAGGCAATCTCAGAAACAAACACTATAGTTCAGACCTGACTGCATTTTTCCCACTTTAGGAAAACTTTCTATTAACAGCTTTCAAAGAAAAACAGGACAATGTCCAATCTCCTTACAAGGCCTTGAAAGTCTCCATGATTTCACTGTATCACACAGTAGAAGCCATCCTTGCCTCCTACTAGATAATTCCTCAGAAGCCCTAAGCTCTGGGTACACCGCATTACTAATGGATCTCTGAAACAAACTCTTGAACTTTAGTTGCATTTAGTAATACTAGTGCTTCCATCTGGGAAATCCCTATCGCCACTTCTCCTCCCACTGTATTCGCCTGTGGATAACCTAAGACAAGCCCCAGTCTAACCCACTGGGTTAACAAGGTGACACAGACCTGTAGTCAAATTCAAGCTCTAGCACTTTCTTAACAGCCCTACAAGTTTCCTTGTCTGCTAAATCCATATGAGCTCCTTGAAGCCCACTGCATCCACAGAATCCATCTATCACAGGTTTGCTTATTCCTTCTCCTCAAATGCACCTTCTCTGACACTCATACCAACCTTAGCTTTTTAAGAAAAATCACTCTTTCCTTCATACACTTTGATTTCACCTTTATTTTTAGCACTTAACACTATCTGTATTTTGAAATGTCTATTTCACTTGCTATACTATAAGCTCCTTTAGAATGGGATCTATGGGCCATTCATTTTTACATACCCCAGAGCAGTGGCAAAAATACCATATGTAATAGTAACTGTTAGCATGTAATTTTTTGCTGTAATTTGTCAAAATTCAGATTCTAATCAGAGCAAATAAAAAATATGTAGGACATGAATGAAGCTAGGAATGACCAGAGATAAAAAACAAATCACTGAAAGATTTATAAATTCGAAGTATTTACAGATGAAAAATATCTGGGTTCTACTTTCAAAACTACTGAGTGCAGCAGGAAGTGAACAGTGAATTGGGGGATAAATAAAACATGAGGGCCATATGTTGGTAACTGCTGAAGTTCAGTGATGGGTACATAAGGTTCCTTAGGCTATGCCATTCACTTTAGCATATGTTTAAATATTCCCATAATACAAGGTTAACCAGGAAACTGTAAAGAAATCAACAGCAACATGATCAAAAGATCCTGAGAGAAGAAACAACAGATGCATCACCAAGTATTTGAATCACCAAGGTAGTATAACATGATCCAAGACCTCTACTAGAAGAGGTGAAGTCTAAAACACATCTCTAGTGACAAAAAAGAATAGCATAAAATTCAGTGCTGAGCTGTGTGGTACAGAATGTTAGTACAATAAACCACAAAACTGGGAAGTTATCTTCCATGTATGTATAATATGTAAAAATACATTCTACTGTCATGTATAACTAAAAAGAACAAATAAAATAAATAAATAGACTATTAGTATGATAAACCAGTGATTGCTCAAAGTCAACCAGCACTTTATGGAAATGGTGGTCCACACAGTAATCAAGATTTAAGAAGGCAAAAAACAAAGAGCATTTTAGGTGATTAAACAACATGTATTAAGACCTGGAAGTAAAAATAAATATAATATAATCAGACATTGCTTAAGAGATAGCAAAAAAAAACAAAAACAAAACAAAAAAACTGCTTGATAAAATGAGGCCAGATAATTACACCACTCCTTGGTGTTTATCCTCAAGATAAAGCCATCATACGATAGCAACACACGCATACCCAATTCACAAGAGCCAAACTTTGGAACCTACCTAGGTGTCCATCAAAGGATAAATGGATAAAGAAGATGTAGTATATATACACAATGGAGTTTTACTGAGCCATAAAGAAACATGAAATTATGTCATTTGCAGGAAAACAAATAGAACCAGAGACCATTATATTAAACGAAATAAGCCAAACTCAAAAAGTCAAGGGTCATGTGTTTTCTTTCATAGGTGGAAGCCAGAGAGGAAAAAGGAAAAGAACACAGGAGAGGGGGATCTCATGAATATCAAAAGGAAACCAGCAGAGTAGAGGAAAGGCAAACAGGAGGAGGGAGGAGGAAAGGGAAACACAGGGAATGATACTGGCCAAATTATGTTGCTGTATCGTGTGCATGCATGGATATGTTACAACAAATGCCACCATTATGTACAACTGTAATACACCAGTAAAAGTGAGGTCAGATTATAGGTCTCTGTAAAGAAGAACTCTTTATAATAAAGAATAATAAAGAAATTAGGGTTTCATGAGGAAAATATTTGTAGAGTCTGGGCAATGCAATTCATGTACCCAAAATATTCATAAACTCTACTCATTTCATGACATCTGAAAATAAATCTAGATACATACCAGACTGATTCATTAATTTATACCAAGACACTCTTAAACCCATATATTTAATAAAGTATGTAAAAGCACATTAAGATTCGTTTTAAAAAAAAGATAATAGCTAATATTGAGAAATTTGTGTTCTTGTGCATCATCTCAATTCTCATAACCCTGCAAAGTTTGTACTATTACAAAATGAAAAAAAAATTGAATCTAAAAAGCTCAAATAACTTGTACAACTCACAAAGTCAATAATAAACAGCAGAATCAAAACTGAAGTCAAGGTCCGTGGAATACCAAAATTCCTTCTCTTATCATGGTATAATACTACTTTCTCAAATGCAGCTACTTTATTTGTTTACATATCTATTTATTTACTTAGGTATCCTGAAAAGCCTTTGCCTGGTAAAAGGTGGGTCTGAAATTAACAGGGCAAATACACATTAATCCTGGTCACTCAGAAGATACTTTCTTTCAGAAAACCTCCAAGAAATTGAGGAAATCCATAGAACAGATTTAGAAAACCATTCAAAAGAAGTTTTTCTTCTCAACAAAGCTTTCTATATTATATGAAACTTACCTCAGTATATGATTTCTTGGTTATGTGAACATTCTTAGCTCTATAGGACTGGCGTCTTCTTTTATAATCTCTCACTTCTGCCAGGATTTCAAGGTAAGATTTTGGACTTTTTCGACTATTATCTAATGAAAGGATAAAATAAAATTATTATATCATTAAGAGCTTTTAAATTTGTAAGAATTAGCAGGTAGGAACACCACAATCCCATCCATTCATATGTATGTGTGTATGTGTGTGTGTGTGTGTGTGTGTGTGTGTGTGTATATGGATAAATATGTGTATTTTTTTTTTTTTTAATTACTGGGATCAAACTCAGGGCCTCATACATGCTTAGGCAAGTGATCTACCACTAGCTACATTTCCACATCTCCACCCCTTTTTTTGTTTGTTTTGAGATACGATCTAAGTTATCCAGGCTGGTCTCAATTCATGGTACTCCTGCCTCAGATTCCCAATTAGCTGAGATGCACCACTGTGCCCATCGTTATCTTATATTTCATCATGTTTCAAGGTAGAGCACAAAACCCCTATAAATTCTGCAATATATAGATACATGGGCTGTTTTATATCATTCCTCTTTTCTAACCTTTAATTGAACATAAGAGTGCTTAGATCCAGAGATTAAAGTAAGAGCATAGTTTAAGTAACTGTGCTTAAGTAACTTACAGAAGGAAGATATGCTTAATATCTTCAGTCACAGGAAAACTTTATCTACTAAGTAAATATATTTATTGACATTTTCCAATACCACATGATAAAAAACCACCTTGCTCCAACTCAAAGTGGCATGATAATAAAATCAGATTAATAACAATCATAGGATTTATAGGAGGGGGTGGCAAACTGAAATGTAAAGTATGATATTCATCTCAAACCTTGATTAACTTTGGCAGCCAAGTCTACAAAGAGATCACTATCATTTTCAATGATTTGAGAATCAGAGCGCTTTTTCTTTGTCTCTTCGACGACAAAATCATAAAGGGCAAGACGATCAGCTTGGGTTAGATCACAAACAAATCGTTTATGATTCAGAGGAACTTCAACAGGTAATGAAGAATACATTCCTAAAGTAAAAATAAAACCACAAGAATAAACAATACATGAAGCATTATGGACTTAAAATCTACTACTTTTTAATAGATTAAAAATGTGCTATAATAATGCAATATTAATACAAATTATTTTTATATAGCAATCCCTAATTACACAAAATATCAATTTATATGATAAGTAGTAAACAATGACTATCCTAAATGCTACTCCCACAGAAAATATGTATCACAGATGTTTGCTATTCTCTCCAAGGATGTTAAGATAAATCCCATGAAAGCCTGCAGTAATAATCACATACACACACATACACACACATACAAAATTAGTTCATAAGAAAACCTTCTTCTTCTTTCATGTTTGTGTGTATGCCTATGTGTGTTTGTATGTGTGTGGTGGGTCTTGCTATGTTGCTAGGCCTCAAACTCCTGGGCGTAAGGGATGCTCCTGCCTTGGCTTCTCAAGTAGTTGAGCCCACAGGTATACACTACCACACCCAGCTAAAAACATCTTTTGGGTAACCATTTCTGAAAGACCACCCATATTACAAAAGAAGATATTACTTTATGTGTACATGATTTTCCTCATAGAAGTTGAAAAAAAATGTTTTCAATGGGTAA